>NW_027252250.1:0-28094 GCF_044704955.1 Pristiophorus japonicus
CCGACCTCGCCGCACCTTCGCCCCGACCTCGCCGCTCCTTCGCCCCGACCTCGCCCCGACCTCGCCCCGACCTCGCCGCTCCTTCGCCCCGACCTCGCCGCTCCTTCGCCCCGACCTCGCCGCTCCTACGCCCCGACCTCGCCGCTCCTTCGCCCCGACCTCGCCCCTCCTTCGCCCCGACCTCGCCGCACCTTCGCCCCGACCTCGCCGCTCCTTCGCCCCGACCTCGCCCCGACCTCGCCCCGACCTCGCCGCTCCTTCGCCCCGACCTCGCCGCTCCTTCGCCCCGACCTCGTCGCTCCTTCGCCCCGACCTCGCCGCTCCTTCGCCCCGACCTCGCCGCTCCTTCGCCCCGACCTCGCTCCGACCTCGCCGCTCCTTCACCCCGGCCTCGCCGCTCCTTCACCCCGACCTTGCACCGACCTCGCCGCTCCTTCGCCCCGACCTCGCCGCTCCTTCGCCCCGACCTCGCCCCGACCTCGCCGCTCTTTCGCCCCGACCTCGCCCCTCCTTCGCCCCGACCTCGCCCCGACCTCGCCCCTCCTTCGCCCGACCTCGCCCCGACCTCGCCGCTCCTTCGCCCCGACCTTGCCCCTCCTTCGCCCCGACCTCGCCCCGACCTCGCCCCTCCTTCGCCCCGACCTCGCCGCTCCTTCGCCCCGACCTCGCCCCTCCTTCGCCCCGACCTCGCCCCGACCTCGCCCCTCCTTCGCCCCGACCTCGCCGCTCCTTCGCCCCGACCTCGCCCCTCCTTCGCCCCGACCTCGCCCTGACCTCGCCCCGACCTCGCCGCTCCTTCGCCCCGACCTCGCTCCGACCTCGCCGCTCCTTCGCCCCGACCTCGCCCCGACCTCGCCCCTCCTTCGCCCCGACCTCGCCGCACCTTCGCCCCGACCTCGCCGCTCCTTCGCCCCGACCTCGCCCCGACCTCGCCCCGACCTCGCCGCTCCTTCGCCCCGACCTCGCCGCTCCTTCGCCCCGACCTCGCCGCTCCTACGCCCCGACCTCGCCGCTCCTTCGCCCCGACCTCGCCCCTCCTTCGCCCCGACCTCGCCGCACCTTCGCCCCGACCTCGCCGCTCCTTCGCCCCGACCTCGCTCCGACCTCGCCCCGACCTCGCCGCTCCTTCGCCCCGACCTCGCCGCTCCTTCGCCCCGACCTCGCCGCTCCTTCACCCCGACCTCGCCGCACCTTCGCCCCGACCTCGCCGCTCCTTCGCCCCGACCTCGCCCCGACCTCGCCCCGACCTCGCCGCTCCTTCGCCCCGACCTCGCCGCTCCTTCGCCCCGACCTCGCCGCTCCTACGCCCCGACCTCGCCGCTCCTTCGCTCCGGCCTCGCCGCTCCTACGCCCCGACCTCGCCGCTCCTTCGCCCCGACCTCGCCCCGACCTCGCCCCTCCTTCGCCCCGACCTCGCCCCGACCTCGCCGCTCCTTCGCCCCGACCTCGCCCCTCCTTCGCCCCGACCTCGCCCCGACCTCGCCCCTCCTTCGCCCCGACCTCGCCGCTCCTTCGCCCCGACCTCGCCCCTCCTTCGCCCCGACCTCGCCCCTCCTTCACCCCGACCTCGCCCTGACCTCGCCCCGACCTCGCCCCGACCTCGCCGCTCCTTCGCCCCGACCTCGCTCCGACCTCGCCGCTCCTTCGCCCCGACCTCGCCCCGACCTCGCCCCTCCTTCGCCCCGACCTCGCCGCACCTTCGCCCCGACCTCGCCGCTCCTTCGCCCCGACCTCGCCCCGACCTCGCCCCGACCTCGCCGCTCCTTCGCCCCGACCTCGCCGCTCCTTCGCCCCGACCTCGCCGCTCCTTCGCCCCGACCTCGCCCCGACCTCGCCCCTCCTTCGCCCCGACCTCGCCGCACCTTCGCCCCGACCTCGCCGCTCCTTCGCCCCGACCTCGCCCCGACCTCGCCCCGACCTCGCCGCTCCTTCGCCCCGACCTCGCCGCTCCTTCGCCCCGACCTCGCCGCTCCTTCGCCCCGACCTCGCCGCTCCTTCGCCCCGACCTCGCCGCACCTTCGCCCCGACCTCGCCGCTCCTTCGCCCCGACCTCGCCCCGACCTCGCCCCGACCTCGCCGCTCCTTCGCCCCGACCTCGCCGCTCCTTCGCCCCGACCTCGCCGCTCCTACGCCCCGACCTCGCCGCTCCTTCGCTCCGACCTCGCCGCTCCTACGCCCCGACCTCGCCGCTCCTTCGCCCCGACCTCGCCGCTCCTACGCACCGCCCTCGCCGCTCCTTCACCCCGACCTTGCACCGACCTGGCGCAGACCTCGCCGCTCCTTCGCCCCGACCTCGCCGCTCCTTCGCCCCGACCTCGCCGCTCCTACGCACCGACCTCGCCGCTCCTTCACCCCGACCTTGCACCGACCTGGCGCTGACCTCGCCGCTCCTTCGCCCCGACCTCGCCGCTCCTTCGCCCCGACCTCGCCGCTCCTTCGCCCCGGCCTCGCCGCTCCTTCACCGTGACCTTGCACCGACCTCGCCCTGACCTCGCCCCGACCTCGCCGATCCTTCGCCCCGAACTCGCCGCTCCTCCGCCCCGAACTCGCCCCGACCTCGCCGCTCCTTCACCCCGACCTCGCCCCGACCTCGCCCCGACATCGCCGCTCCTTCGCCCCGACCTCGCCCCGACCTCGCCCCGACCTCGCCGCTCCTTCGCCCCGACCTCGCCGCTCCTTCCCCCGACCTCGCCGCTCCTTCGCCCCGACCTCGCCGCTCCTTCGCCCCGACCTCGCCCCGACCTCGCCGCTCCTTCGCCCCGACCTCGCCCCGACCTCACCGATCCTTCGCCCCGAACTCGCCGCTCCTCCGCCCCGACCTCGCCCCGACCTCGCCGCTCCTTCACCCCGACCTCGCCGCTCCTTCACCCCGGCCTCGCCGCTCCTTCACCGTGACCTTGCACCGACCTCGCCCTGACCTCGCCCCGACCTCGCCGATCCTTCGCCCCGAACTCGCCGCTCCTCCGCCCCGAACTCGCCCCGACCTCGCCGCTCCTTCACCCCGACCTTGCACCGACCTCGCCCCGACCTCGCCGCTCCTTCGCCCCGACCTCGCCGCTCCTTCGCCCCGACCTCGTCGCTCCTTCGCCCCGACCTCGCCGCTCCTTCGCCCCGACCTCGCCGCTCCTTCGCCCCGACCTCGCTCCGACCTCGCCGCTCCTTCACCCCGGCCTCGCCGCTCCTTCACCCCGACCTTGCACCGACCTCGCCCCGACCTCGCCGCTCCTTCGCCCCGACCTCGCCGCTCCTTCGCCCCGACCTCGCCGCTCCTTCGCCCCGACCTCGCCCCGACCTCGCCGCTCTTTCGCCCCGACCTCGCCCCTCCTTCGCCCCGACCTCGCCCCGACCTCGCCCCTCCTTCGCCCCGACCTCGCCCCGACCTCGCCGCTCCTTCGCCCCGACCTTGCCCCTCCTTCGCCCCGACCTCGCCCCGACCTCGCCCCTCCTTCGCCCCGACCTCGCCGCTCCTTCGCCCCGACCTCGCCCCTCCTTCGCCCCGACCTCGCCCCGACCTCGCCCCTCCTTCGCCCCGACCTCGCCGCTCCTTCGCCCCGACCTCGCCCCTCCTTCGCCCCGACCTCGCCCTGACCTCGCCCCGACCTCGCCCCGACCTCGCCGCTCCTTCGCCCCGACCTCGCTCCGACCTCGCCGCTCCTTCGCCCCGACCTCGCCCCGACCTCGCCCCTCCTTCGCCCCGACCTCGCCGCACCTTCGCCCCGACCTCGCCGCTCCTTCGCCCCGACCTCGCCCCGACCTCGCCCCGACCTCGCCGCTCCTTCGCCCCGACCTCGCCGCTCCTTCGCCCCGACCTCGCCGCTCCTACGCCCCGACCTCGCCGCTCCTTCGCCCCGACCTCGCCCCTCCTTCGCCCCGACCTCGCCGCACCTTCGCCCCGACCTCGCCGCTCCTTCGCCCCGACCTCGCCCCGACCTCGCCCCGACCTCGCCGCTCCTTCGCCCCGACCTCGCCGCTCCTTCGCCCCGACCTCGTCGCTCCTTCGCCCCGACCTCGCCGCTCCTTCGCCCCGACCTCGCCGCTCCTTCGCCCCGACCTCGCTCCGACCTCGCCGCTCCTTCACCCCGGCCTCGCCGCTCCTTCACCCCGACCTTGCACCGACCTCGCCGCTCCTTCGCCCCGACCTCGCCGCTCCTTCGCCCCGACCTCGCCCCGACCTCGCCGCTCTTTCGCCCCGACCTCGCCCCTCCTTCGCCCCGACCTCGCCCCGACCTCGCCCCTCCTTCGCCCCGACCTCGCCCCGACCTCGCCGCTCCTTCGCCCCGACCTTGCCCCTCCTTCGCCCCGACCTCGCCCCGACCTCGCCCCTCCTTCGCCCCGACCTCGCCGCTCCTTCGCCCCGACCTCGCCCCTCCTTCGCCCCGACCTCGCCCCGACCTCGCCCCTCCTTCGCCCCGACCTCGCCGCTCCTTCGCCCCGACCTCGCCCCTCCTTCGCCCCGACCTCGCCCTGACCTCGCCCCGACCTCGCCGCTCCTTCGCCCCGACCTCGCTCCGACCTCGCCGCTCCTTCGCCCCGACCTCGCCCCGACCTCGCCCCTCCTTCGCCCCGACCTCGCCGCACCTTCGCCCCGACCTCGCCGCTCCTTCGCCCCGACCTCGCCCCGACCTCGCCCCGACCTCGCCGCTCCTTCGCCCCGACCTCGCCGCTCCTTCGCCCCGACCTCGCCGCTCCTACGCCCCGACCTCGCCGCTCCTTCGCCCCGACCTCGCCCCTCCTTCGCCCCGACCTCGCCGCACCTTCGCCCCGACCTCGCCGCTCCTTCGCCCCGACCTCGCTCCGACCTCGCCCCGACCTCGCCGCTCCTTCGCCCCGACCTCGCCGCTCCTTCGCCCCGACCTCGCCGCTCCTTCACCCCGACCTCGCCGCACCTTCGCCCCGACCTCGCCGCTCCTTCGCCCCGACCTCGCCCCGACCTCGCCCCGACCTCGCCGCTCCTTCGCCCCGACCTCGCCGCTCCTTCGCCCCGACCTCGCCGCTCCTACGCCCCGACCTCGCCGCTCCTTCGCTCCGGCCTCGCCGCTCCTACGCCCCGACCTCGCCGCTCCTTCGCCCCGACCTCGCCCCGACCTCGCCCCTCCTTCGCCCCGACCTCGCCCCGACCTCGCCGCTCCTTCGCCCCGACCTCGCCCCTCCTTCGCCCCGACCTCGCCCCGACCTCGCCCCTCCTTCGCCCCGACCTCGCCGCTCCTTCGCCCCGACCTCGCCCCTCCTTCGCCCCGACCTCGCCCCTCCTTCACCCCGACCTCGCCCTGACCTCGCCCCGACCTCGCCCCGACCTCGCCGCTCCTTCGCCCCGACCTCGCTCCGACCTCGCCGCTCCTTCGCCCCGACCTCGCCCCGACCTCGCCCCTCCTTCGCCCCGACCTCGCCGCACCTTCGCCCCGACCTCGCCGCTCCTTCGCCCCGACCTCGCCCCGACCTCGCCCCGACCTCGCCGCTCCTTCGCCCCGACCTCGCCGCTCCTTCGCCCCGACCTCGCCGCTCCTTCGCCCCGACCTCGCCCCGACCTCGCCCCTCCTTCGCCCCGACCTCGCCGCACCTTCGCCCCGACCTCGCCGCTCCTTCGCCCCGACCTCGCCCCGACCTCGCCCCGACCTCGCCGCTCCTTCGCCCCGACCTCGCCGCTCCTTCGCCCCGACCTCGCCGCTCCTTCGCCCCGACCTCGCCGCTCCTTCGCCCCGACCTCGCCGCACCTTCGCCCCGACCTCGCCGCTCCTTCGCCCCGACCTCGCCCCGACCTCGCCCCGACCTCGCCGCTCCTTCGCCCCGACCTCGCCGCTCCTTCGCCCCGACCTCGCCGCTCCTACGCCCCGACCTCGCCGCTCCTTCGCTCCGACCTCGCCGCTCCTACGCCCCGACCTCGCCGCTCCTTCGCCCCGACCTCGCCGCTCCTACGCACCGCCCTCGCCGCTCCTTCACCCCGACCTTGCACCGACCTGGCGCAGACCTCGCCGCTCCTTCGCCCCGACCTCGCCGCTCCTTCGCCCCGACCTCGCCGCTCCTACGCACCGACCTCGCCGCTCCTTCACCCCGACCTTGCACCGACCTGGCGCTGACCTCGCCGCTCCTTCGCCCCGACCTCGCCGCTCCTTCGCCCCGACCTCGCCGCTCCTTCGCCCCGGCCTCGCCGCTCCTTCACCGTGACCTTGCACCGACCTCGCCCTGACCTCGCCCCGACCTCGCCGATCCTTCGCCCCGAACTCGCCGCTCCTCCGCCCCGAACTCGCCCCGACCTCGCCGCTCCTTCACCCCGACCTTGCACCGACCTCGCCCCGACCTCGCCGCTCCTTCGCCCCGACCTCGCCGCTCCTTCGCCCCGACCTCGTCGCTCCTTCGCCCCGACCTCGCCGCTCCTTCGCCCCGACCTCGCCGCTCCTTCGCCCCGACCTCGCTCCGACCTCGCCGCTCCTTCACCCCGGCCTCGCCGCTCCTTCACCCCGACCTTGCACCGACCTCGCCCCGACCTCGCCGCTCCTTCGCCCCGACCTCGCCGCTCCTTCGCCCCGACCTCGCCGCTCCTTCGCCCCGACCTCGCCCCGACCTCGCCGCTCTTTCGCCCCGACCTCGCCCCTCCTTCGCCCCGACCTCGCCCCGACCTCGCCCCTCCTTCGCCCCGACCTCGCCCCGACCTCGCCGCTCCTTCGCCCCGACCTTGCCCCTCCTTCGCCCCGACCTCGCCCCGACCTCGCCCCTCCTTCGCCCCGACCTCGCCGCTCCTTCGCCCCGACCTCGCCCCTCCTTCGCCCCGACCTCGCCCCGACCTCGCCCCTCCTTCGCCCCGACCTCGCCGCTCCTTCGCCCCGACCTCGCCCCTCCTTCGCCCCGACCTCGCCCTGACCTCGCCCCGACCTCGCCCCGACCTCGCCGCTCCTTCGCCCCGACCTCGCTCCGACCTCGCCGCTCCTTCGCCCCGACCTCGCCCCGACCTCGCCCCTCCTTCGCCCCGACCTCGCCGCACCTTCGCCCCGACCTCGCCGCTCCTTCGCCCCGACCTCGCCCCGACCTCGCCCCGACCTCGCCGCTCCTTCGCCCCGACCTCGCCGCTCCTTCGCCCCGACCTCGCCGCTCCTACGCCCCGACCTCGCCGCTCCTTCGCCCCGACCTCGCCCCTCCTTCGCCCCGACCTCGCCGCACCTTCGCCCCGACCTCGCCGCTCCTTCGCCCCGACCTCGCCCCGACCTCGCCCCGACCTCGCCGCTCCTTCGCCCCGACCTCGCCGCTCCTTCGCCCCGACCTCGTCGCTCCTTCGCCCCGACCTCGCCGCTCCTTCGCCCCGACCTCGCCGCTCCTTCGCCCCGACCTCGCTCCGACCTCGCCGCTCCTTCACCCCGGCCTCGCCGCTCCTTCACCCCGACCTTGCACCGACCTCGCCGCTCCTTCGCCCCGACCTCGCCGCTCCTTCGCCCCGACCTCGCCCCGACCTCGCCGCTCTTTCGCCCCGACCTCGCCCCTCCTTCGCCCCGACCTCGCCCCGACCTCGCCCCTCCTTCGCCCCGACCTCGCCCCGACCTCGCCGCTCCTTCGCCCCGACCTTGCCCCTCCTTCGCCCCGACCTCGCCCCGACCTCGCCCCTCCTTCGCCCCGACCTCGCCGCTCCTTCGCCCCGACCTCGCCCCTCCTTCGCCCCGACCTCGCCCCGACCTCGCCCCTCCTTCGCCCCGACCTCGCCGCTCCTTCGCCCCGACCTCGCCCCTCCTTCGCCCCGACCTCGCCCTGACCTCGCCCCGACCTCGCCGCTCCTTCGCCCCGACCTCGCTCCGACCTCGCCGCTCCTTCGCCCCGACCTCGCCCCGACCTCGCCCCTCCTTCGCCCCGACCTCGCCGCACCTTCGCCCCGACCTCGCCGCTCCTTCGCCCCGACCTCGCCCCGACCTCGCCCCGACCTCGCCGCTCCTTCGCCCCGACCTCGCCGCTCCTTCGCCCCGACCTCGCCGCTCCTACGCCCCGACCTCGCCGCTCCTTCGCCCCGACCTCGCCCCTCCTTCGCCCCGACCTCGCCGCACCTTCGCCCCGACCTCGCCGCTCCTTCGCCCCGACCTCGCTCCGACCTCGCCCCGACCTCGCCGCTCCTTCGCCCCGACCTCGCCGCTCCTTCGCCCCGACCTCGCCGCTCCTTCACCCCGACCTCGCCGCACCTTCGCCCCGACCTCGCCGCTCCTTCGCCCCGACCTCGCCCCGACCTCGCCCCGACCTCGCCGCTCCTTCGCCCCGACCTCGCCGCTCCTTCGCCCCGACCTCGCCGCTCCTACGCCCCGACCTCGCCGCTCCTTCGCTCCGGCCTCGCCGCTCCTACGCCCCGACCTCGCCGCTCCTTCGCCCCGACCTCGCCCCGACCTCGCCCCTCCTTCGCCCCGACCTCGCCCCGACCTCGCCGCTCCTTCGCCCCGACCTCGCCCCTCCTTCGCCCCGACCTCGCCCCGACCTCGCCCCTCCTTCGCCCCGACCTCGCCGCTCCTTCGCCCCGACCTCGCCCCTCCTTCGCCCCGACCTCGCCCCTCCTTCACCCCGACCTCGCCCTGACCTCGCCCCGACCTCGCCCCGACCTCGCCGCTCCTTCGCCCCGACCTCGCTCCGACCTCGCCGCTCCTTCGCCCCGACCTCGCCCCGACCTCGCCCCTCCTTCGCCCCGACCTCGCCGCACCTTCGCCCCGACCTCGCCGCTCCTTCGCCCCGACCTCGCCCCGACCTCGCCCCGACCTCGCCGCTCCTTCGCCCCGACCTCGCCGCTCCTTCGCCCCGACCTCGCCGCTCCTTCGCCCCGACCTCGCCCCGACCTCGCCCCTCCTTCGCCCCGACCTCGCCGCACCTTCGCCCCGACCTCGCCGCTCCTTCGCCCCGACCTCGCCCCGACCTCGCCCCGACCTCGCCGCTCCTTCGCCCCGACCTCGCCGCTCCTTCGCCCCGACCTCGCCGCTCCTTCGCCCCGACCTCGCCGCTCCTTCGCCCCGACCTCGCCGCACCTTCGCCCCGACCTCGCCGCTCCTTCGCCCCGACCTCGCCCCGACCTCGCCCCGACCTCGCCGCTCCTTCGCCCCGACCTCGCCGCTCCTTCGCCCCGACCTCGCCGCTCCTACGCCCCGACCTCGCCGCTCCTTCGCTCCGACCTCGCCGCTCCTACGCCCCGACCTCGCCGCTCCTTCGCCCCGACCTCGCCGCTCCTACGCACCGCCCTCGCCGCTCCTTCACCCCGACCTTGCACCGACCTGGCGCAGACCTCGCCGCTCCTTCGCCCCGACCTCGCCGCTCCTTCGCCCCGACCTCGCCGCTCCTACGCACCGACCTCGCCGCTCCTTCACCCCGACCTTGCACCGACCTGGCGCTGACCTCGCCGCTCCTTCGCCCCGACCTCGCCGCTCCTTCGCCCCGACCTCGCCGCTCCTTCGCCCCGACCTCGCCGCTCCTTCGCCCCGACCTCGCCGCTCCTTCGCCCCGACCTCGCCGCTCCTTCGCCCCGACCTCGCTCCGACCTCGCCGCTCCTTCGCCCCGACCTCGCCGCTCCTTCACCCAGACCTCGCCGCTCCTTCGCCCCGAGCTCGCCGCTCCTTCGCCCCGACCTCGCTCCGACCTCGCCGCTCCTTCGCCCCGACCTCGCCGCTCCTTCGCCCCGACCTCGCCCCGACCTCGCCGCTCCTTCGCCCCGACCTCGCCCCGACCTCGCCGCTCCTTCCCCCCGACCTCGCTGCTCCTTCGCCCCGACCTCGCCCCGACCTCGCCACGACCTTCGCCCCGACCTCGCCGCTCCTTCGCCCCGACCTCGCTCCGACCTCGCCGCTCCTTCGCCCCGACCTCGCCGCTCCTTCGCCCCGACCTCGCCCCGACCTCGCCGCTCCTTCGCCCCGACCTCGCCCCGACCTCGCCGCTCCTTCCCCCCGACCTCGCCGCTCCTTCGCCCCGACCTCGCCCCGACCTCGCCACGACCTCGCCCCGACCTCGCCACTCCTTCACCCCGACCTCGCCGCTCCTTCGCCCCGACCTCGCTCCGACCTCGCCCCGACCTCGCCGCTCCTTCACCCCGACCTCGCCGCTCCTTCGCCCCGACCTCGCCCCGACCTCGCCGCTCCTTCACCCCGACCTCGCCCCGACCTCGCCCCGACCTCGCCGCTCCTTCACCCCGACCTCGCCGCTCCTTCACCCCGACCTCGCCCCGACCTCGCCGCTCCTTCGCCCCGACCTCTCCCCTCCTTCCCCCCGACCTCGCCGCTCCTTCGCCCCGACCTCGCGGCTCCTTCGCCCCGACCTCGCCGCTCCTTCGCCCCGACCTCGCCCCGACCTCGCCCCGACCTCGCGCTGACCTCGCCGCTCCTTCGCTCCGACCTCGTCGCTCCTTAACCCCGACCTCGCCGCTCCTTCGCCCCGACCTCGCTCCGACCTCGCCGCTCCTTCGCCCCGACCTCGCTCCGACCTCGCCGCTCCTTCGCCCCTCCTTCGCCCCGACCTCGCCCCGACCTCGCCGCTCCTTCACCCCGACCTCGCCGCTCCTTCGCCCCGACCTCGCCGCTCCTTCACCCCGACCTCGCCGCTCCTTTGCCCCGACCTCGCCGCTCCTTCACCCCGACCTCGCCGCTCCTTCGCCCCGACCTCGCCGCTCCTTTGCCCTGACCTCGCCGCTCCTTCGCCCCGACCTCGCCGCTCCTTAGCCCCGACCTCGCAGCTCCTTCGCCCCGACCTCGCCCCGACCTCGCGCTGACCTCGCCGCTCCTTCGCCCCGACCTCGCCGCTCCTTAGCCCCGACCTCGCAGCTCCTTCGCCCCGACCTCGCCCCGACCTCGCGCTGACCTCGCCGCTCCTTCGCCCCGACCTCGTCGCTCCTTATTCCCGACCTCGCTCCGACCTCGCCGCTCCTTCGCCCCGACCTCGCTCCGACCTCGCCGCTCCTTCGCCCCGACCTCATCGCTCCTTCGCCCCGACCTCGCTCCGACCTCGCCCCTCCTTCGCCCCGACCTCGCTCCGACCTCGCCGCTCCTTCGCCGCTCCTTCGCCCCGACCTCGCTCCGACCTCGCCGCTCCTTCGCCCCGACCTCGCCGCTCCTTCGCCCCGACCTCGCCGCTCCTTCGCTCCGGCCTCGCCGCTCCTTCGCCCCGACCTCGCCGCTCCTTCGCCCCGACCTCGCCCCGACCTGGCCGCTCCTTCGCCCCGACCTCGCCCCGACCTGGCCGCTCCTTCGCCCTGACCTCGCTCCGACCTCGCCGCTCCTTCGCCCCGACATCGCCGCTCCTTCGCCCCGACCTCGCCCCAACCTCGCCCCGACCTCGCCCCGACCTCGCCCCGACCTCGCCGCTCCTTCGCCCCGACCTCGCCCCGACCTCGCCCCGACCTCGCCGCTCCTTCGCCCCGACCTCGCCGCTCCTTCGCTCCGACCTCGCCCCGACCTCGCCGCTCCTTCACCCCGACCTCGCCGCTCCTTCGCCCCGACCTCGCCCCGACCTCGCCGATCCTTCGCCCCGAACTCGCCGCTCCTTCACCCCGGCCTCGCCGCTCCTTCACCCCGGCCTCGCCGCTCCTTCACCGTGACCTTGCACCGACCTCGCCCCGACCTCGCCCCGACCTGGCCACTCCTTCGCCCCGACCTCGCTGCTCCTTCGCCCCGACCTCGCCGCTCCTTCGCCCCGACCTCGCCGCTCCTTCGCTCCGACCTCGCCGCTCCTTCACCCCGACCTGGCCCCGACCTGGCCCCGACCTCGCCGCTCCTTCGCCCCTCCTTCGCCCCGACCTCGCTCCGACCTCGCCGCTCCTTCGCCCCGACCTCTCCGCTCCTTCGCCCCGACCTCGCCGCTTCTTCGCCCCGACCTCTCCGCTCCTTCGCCCCGACCTCGCTGCTCCTTCGCCCCGACCTCGCTGCTCCTTCGCCCCGACCTCGCCGCTCCTTCGCCCCGACCTCTCCGCTCCTTCGCCCCGACCTCGCCGCTCCTTCGCTCCGACCTCGCCGCTCCTTCGCCCCGACCTCTCCGCTCCTTCGCCCCGACCTCGCCGCTCCTTCGCCCCGACCTCGCCGCTCCTTCGCCCCGACCTCTCCGCTCCTTCGCCCCGACCTCGCCACTCCTTCGCTCCGACCTCGCCGCTTCTTCGCCCCGACCTCGCCGCTTCTTCGCTCCGGCCTCGCCGCTCCTTCGCCCCGACCTGGCCACTCCTTCGCTCCGACCTCGCCGCTCCTTCGCCCCTCCTTCGCCCCAACCTCGCCCCGACCTGGCCGCTCCTTCGCCCTGACCTCGCTCCGACCTCGCCGCTCCTTCGCCCCGACCTCGCCCCGACATCGCCGCTCCTTCGCCCCGACCTCGCCCCGACCTCGCCCCGACCTCGCCGCTCCTTCGCCCCGACCTCGCCCCGACCTCGCCGCTCCTTCGCTCCGACCTGGCCCCGACCTCGCCGCTCCTTCCCCCCGACCTCGCCGCTCCTTCGCCCCGACCTGGCCCCGACCTCGCCGCTCCTTCGCCCCGACCTGGCCCCGACCTCGCCGCTCCTTCGCCCCGACCTCGCCGCTCCTTCGCCCCGACCTCGCCCCGACCTCGCCGCTCCTTCGCCCCGACCTCGCCCCGACCTCGCCGCTCCTTCGCCCCGACCTCGCCCCGACCTCGCCGCTCCTTCGCCCCGACCTCGCCCCGACCTCGCCGCTCCTTCGCCCCGACCTCGCCCCGACCTCGCCGCTCCTTCGCCCCGACCTCGCCGCTCCTTCGCCCCGACCTCGCCGCTCCTTCGCCCCGACCTCGCCGCTCCTTCGCCCCGAACTCGCCGCTCCTTCGCCCCGACCTCGCCCCGACCTCGCCGCTCCTTCACCCCGACCTTGCACCGACCTGGCCACTCCTTCACCCCGACCTCGCCGCTCCTTCACCCCGACCTCGCCGCTCCTTCGCCCCGACCTCGCCGCTCCTTCACCCCGACCTCGCCGCTCCTTCGCCCCGACCTCGCCGCTCCTTCGCCCCGACCTCGCCCCGACCTCGCCGCTCCTTCGCCCCGACCTGGCCGCTCCTTCGCCCCGACCTCGCCGCTCCTTCGCCCCGACCTCGCCGCTCCTTCGCCCCGACCTCGCCGCTCCTTCGCCCCGACCTCGCTCCGACCTCGCCGCTCCTTCGCCCCGACCTCGCCCCGACCTCGCCCCGACCTCGCCGCTCCTTCGACCCGACCTCAACGCTCCTTCGCCCCGACCTCGCCACTCCTTCGCCCCGACCTCGCTCCGACCTCGCCGCTCCTTCGCCCCGACCTCGCCCCGACCTCGCCCCGACCTCACCGCTCCTTCCCCTCGACCTGGCCGCTCCTTCGCCCCGACCTCGCCGCTCCTTCGCCCCGACCTCGCCGCTCCTTCGCCCCGACCTCGCCGCTCCTTCACCCCGACCTCGCCGCTCCTTCGCCCCGACCTCGCAGCTCCTTCGCCCCGACCTCGCCCCGACCTCGCTCCGACCTCGCCCCTCCTTCGCCCCGACCTCGCTCCGACCTCGCCGCTCCTTCGCCCCTCCTTCGCCCCGACCTCGCTCCGACCTCGCCGCTCCTTCGCCCCTCCTTCGCCCCGACCTCGCCCCGACCTCGCCGCTCCTTCACCCCGACCTCGCCGCTTCTTCGCCCCGACCTCGCCGCTCCTTCGCCCCGACCTCGCTCCGACCTCGCCCCGACCTCGCCGCTCCTTCGCCCCGACCTCGCCGCTCCTTCGCCCCGACCTCGCCCCGACCTCGCCGCTCCTTCACCCCGACCTCGCCCCGACCTCGCCGCTCCTTCCCCCCGACCTCGCTCCGACCTCGCCCCGACCTCGCCGCTCCTTCGCCCCGACCTCGCCGCTCCTTAGCCCCGACCTCGCAGCTCCTTCGCCCCGACCTCGCCCCGACCTCGCGCTGACCTCGCCGCTCCTTCGCCCCGACCTCGTCGCTCCTTAACCCCGACCTCGCTCCGACCTCGCCGCTCCTTCGCCCCGACCTCGCTCCGACCTCGCCGCTCCTTCGCCCCGACCTCGCTCCGACCTCGCCCCTCCTTCGCCCCGACCTCGCTCCGACCTCGCCGCTCCTTCGCCGCTCCTTCGCCCCGACCTCGCTCCGACCTCGCCGCTCCTTCGCCCCGACCTCGCTCCGACCTCGCCGCTCCTTCGCCGCTCCTTCGCCCCGACCTCGCTCCGACCTCGCCGCTCCTTCGCCGCTCCTTCGCCCCGACCTCGCTCCGACCTCGCCCCTCCTTCGCCCCGACCTCGCTCCGACCTCGCCGCTCCTTCGCCGCTCCTTCGCCCCGACCTCGCTCCGACCTCGCCGCTCCTTCGCCCCGACCTCGCTCCGACCTCGCCGCTCCTTCACCCCGACCTCGCCGCTCCTTCGCCCCGACCTGGCCGCTCCTTCGCCCCGACCTCGCCGCTCCTTCGCCCCGACCTCGCCCCAACCTGGCCGCTCCTTCGCCCTGACCTCGCTCCGACCTGGCCGCTCCTTCGCCCCGACCTCGCCGCTCCTTCGCCCCGACCTCGCTCCGACCTCGCCGCTCCTTCGCCCCGACCTGGCCGCTCCTTCGCCCCGACCTCGCCGCTCCTTCGCCCCGACCTCGCCCCAACCTGGCCGCTCCTTCGCCCTGACCTCGCTCCGACCTGGCCGCTCCTTCGCCCCGACCTCGCCGCACCTTCGCCCCGACCTCGCCGCTCCTTCGCCCCGACCTCGCCGCTCCTTCGCCCCGACATCGCCGCTCCTTCGCCCCGACCTCGCCGCTCCTTCGCCCCGACCTGGCCGCTCCTTCGCCCTGACCTCGCTCCGACCTGGCCGCTCCTTCGCCCTGACCTCGCTCCGACCTCGCCGCTCCTTCGCTCCGGCCTCGCCGCTCCTTCGCCCCGACCTCGCCCCGACCTCGCCCCGACATCGCCGCTCCTTCGCCCCGACCTCGCCCCGACCTCGCCCCGACCTCGCCGCTCCTTCGCCCCGACCTCGCCAATCCTTCGCCCTGACCTCGCCGCTCCTTCGCCCCGACCTCGCCCCGACCTCGCCGCTCCTTCGCCCCGACCTCGCCCCGACCTCGCCGCTCCTTCGCCCCGACCTCGCCCCGACCTCGCCCCGACCTCGCCGCTCCTTCGCCCCGACCTCGCCCCGACCTCGCCGCTCCTTCGCCCCGACCTCGCCCCGACCTCGCCGCTCCTTCGCCCCGACCTCGCCGCTCCTTCGCCCCGACCTCGCCGCTCCTTCGCCCCGACCTCGCCGCTCCTTCGCCCCGAACTCGCCGCTCCTTCGCCCCGACCTCGCCCCGACCTCGCCGCTCCTTCACCCCGACCTCGCCGCTCCTTCACCCCGACCTCGCCGCTCCTTCGCCCCGACCTCGCCGCTCCTTCGCCCCGACCTGGCCGCTCCTTCGCCCCGACCTCGCCGCTCCTTCGCCCCGACCTCGCCGCTCCTTCGCCCCGACCTCGCCGCTCCTTCGCCCCGACCTCGCTCCGACCTCGCCGCTCCTTCGCCCCGACCTCGCCCCGACCTCGCCCCGACCTCGCCGCTCCTTCGACCCGACCTCAACGCTCCTTCGCCCCGACCTCGCCGCTCCTTCGCCCCGACCTCGCTCCGACCTCGCCGCTCCTTCGCCCCGACCTCGCCCCGACCTCGCCCCGACCTCACCGCTCCTTCCCCCCGACCTGGCCGCTCCTTCGCCCCGACCTCGCCGCTCCTTCACCCCGACCTCGCCGCTCCTTCGCCCCGACCTCGCCGCTCCTTCACCCCGACCTCGCCGCTCCTTCGCCCCGACCTCGCAGCTCCTTCGCCCCGACCTCGCCCCGACCTCGCTCCGACCTCGCCCCTCCTTCGCCCCGACCTCGCTCCGACCTCGCCGCTCCTTCGCCCCTCCTTCGCCCCGACCTCGCTCCGACCTCGCCGCTCCTTCGCCCCTCCTTCGCCCCGACCTCGCCCCGACCTCGCCGCTCCTTCACCCCGACCTCGCCGCTTCTTCGCCCCGACCTCGCCGCTCCTTCACCCCGACCTCGCTCCGACCTCGCCCCGACCTCGCCGCTCCTTCGCCCCGACCTCGCCGCTCCTTCGCCCCGACCTCGCCCCGACCTCGCCGCTCCTTCACCCCGACCTCGCCCCGACCTCGCCGCTCCTTCCCCCCGACCTCGCTCCGACCTCGCCCCGACCTCGCCGCTCCTTCGCCCCGACCTCGCCGCTCCTTAGCCCCGACCTCGCAGCTCCTTCGCCCCGACCTCGCCCCGACCTCGCGCTGACCTCGCCGCTCCTTCGCCCCGACCTCGTCGCTCCTTAACCCCGACCTCGCTCCGACCTCGCCGCTCCTTCGCCCCGACCTCGCTCCGACCTCGCCGCTCCTTCGCCGCTCCTTCGCCCCGACCTCGCCCCGACCTCGCGCTGACCTCGCCGCTCCTTCGCCCCGACCTCATCGCTCCTTCGCCCCGACCTCGCTCCGACCTCGCCGCTCCTTCGCCGCTCCTTCGCCCCGACCTCGCTCCGACCTCGCCGCTCCTTCGCCCCGACCTCGCTCCGACCTCGCCGCTCCTTCGCCGCTCCTTCGCCCCGACCTCGCTCCGACCTCGCCCCTCCTTCGCCCCGACCTCGCTCCGACCTCGCCGCTCCTTCGCCGCTCCTTCGCCCCGACCTCGCTCCGACCTCGCCGCTCCTTCGCCCCGACCTCGCTCCGACCTCGCCGCTCCTTCGCCGCTCCTTCGCCCCGACCTCGCTCCGACCTCGCCGCTCCTTCACCCCGACCTCGCCGCTCCTTCGCCCCGACCTGGCCGCTCCTTCGCCCCGACCTCGCCGCTCCTTCGCCCCGACCTCGCCCCGACCTGGCCGCTCCTTCGCCCCGACCTCGCCGCTCCTTCGCCCCGACCTCGCCGCTCCTTCGCCCCGACATCGCCGCTCCTTTGCCCCGACCTCGCCGCTCCTTCGCCCCGACCTCGCCGCTCCTTCGCCCCGACCTCGCCCCGACCTGGCCGCTCCTTCGCCCCGACCTCGCCGCTCCTTCGCCCCGACCTCGCCGCTCCTTCGCCCCGACCTCGCCGCTCCTACGCCCCGACCTCGCCGCTCCTTCGCTCCGACCTCGCCGCTCCTACGCCCCGACCTCGCCCCGACCTCGCCCCTCCTTCGCCCCGACCTCGCCCCGACCTCGCCGCTCCTTCGCCCCGACCTCGCCCCTCCTTCGCCCCGACCTCGCCCCGACCTCGCCCCTCCTTCGCCCCGACCTCCCCGCTCCTTCGCCCCGACCTCGCCCCTCCTTCGCCCCGACCTCGCCCCTCCTTCACCCCGACCTCGCCCTGACCTCGCCCCGACCTCGCCCCGACCTAGCCGCTCCTTCGCCCCGACCTCGCTCCGACCTCGCCGCTCCTTCGCCCCGACCTCGCCCCGACCTCGCCCCTCCTTCGCCCCGACCTCGCCGCACCTTCGCCCCGACCTCGCCGCTCCTTCGCCCCGACCTCGCCCCGACCTCGCCCCGACCTCGCCGCTCCTTCGCCCCGACCTCGCCGCTCCTTCGCCCCGACCTCGCCCCGACCTCGCCCCTCCTTCGCCCCGACCTCGCCGCACCTTCGCCCCGACCTCGCCGCTCCTTCGCCCCGACCTCGCCCCGACCTCGCCGCTCCTTCGCCCCGACCTCGCCGCTCCTTCGCCCCGACCTCGCCGCTCCTTCGCCCCGACCTCGCCGCTCCTTCACCCCGACCTCGCCGCACCTTCGCCCCGACCTCGCCGCTCCTTCGCCCCGACCTCGCCCCGACCTCGCCCCGACCTCGCCGCTCCTTCGCCCCGACCTCGCCGCTCCTTCGCCCCGACCTCGCCGCTCCTACGCCCCGACCTCGCCGCTCCTTCGCTCCGACCTCGCCGCTCCTACGCCCCGACCTCGCCGCTCCTTCGCCCCGACCTCGCCGCTCCTTCGCCCCGACCTCGCCGCTCCTACGCACCGACCTCGCCGCTCCTTCACCCCGACCTTGCACCGACCTGGCGCTGACCTCGCCGCTCCTTCGCCCCGACCTCGCCGCTCCTTCGCCCCGACCTCGCCGCTCCTACGCACCGACCTCGCCGCTCCTTCACCCCGACCTTGCACCGACCTGGCGCTGACCTCGCCGCTCCTTCGCCCCGACCTCGCCGCTCCTTCGCCCCGACCTCGCCGCTCCTTCGCCCCGACCTCGCCGCTCCTTCGCCCCGACCTCGCTCCGACCTCGCCGCTCCTTCGCCCCGACCTCGCCGCTCCTTCACCCAGACCTCGCCGCTCCTTCGCCCCGAGCTCGCCGCTCCTTCGCCCCGACCTCGCTCCGACCTCGCCGCTCCTTCGCCCCGACCTCGCCGCTCCTTCGCCCCGACCTCGCCCCGACCTCGCCGCTCCTTCGCCCCGACCTCGCCCCGACCTCGCCGCTCCTTCCCCCGACCTCGCCGCTCCTTCGCCCCGACCTCGCCCCGACCTCGCCACGACCTCGCCCCGACCTCGCCGCTCCTTCACCCCGACCTCGCCGCTCCTTCGCCCCGACCTCGCTCCGACCTCGCCCCGACCTCGCCGCTCCTTCACCCCGACCTCGCCGCTCCTTCGCCCCGACCTCGCCCCGACCTCGCCGCTCCTTCGCCCCGACCTCGCCCCGACCTCGCCGCTCCTTCCCCCGACCTCGCCGCTCCTTCGCCCCGACCTCGCCCCGACCTCGCCACGACCTCGCCCCGACCTCGCCGCTCCTTCACCCCGACCTCGCCGCTCCTTCGCCCCGACCTCGCTCCGACCTCGCCCCGACCTCGCCGCTCCTTCACCCCGACCTCGCCGCTCCTTCGCCCCGACCTCGCCCCGACCTCGCCGCTCCTTCGCCCCGACCTCGCCGCTCCTTCGCCCCGACCTCGCTCCGACCTCGCCGCTCCTTCGCCCCGACCTCGCCGCTCCTTCGCCCCGACCTCGCCCCGACCTCGCCGCTCCTTCCCCCCGACCTCGCCGCTCCTTCGCCCCGACCTCGCCCCGACCTCGCCACGACCTCGCCCCGACCTCGCCACTCCTTCACCCCGACCTCGCCGCTCCTTCGCCCCGACCTCGCTCCGACCTCACCGCTCCTTCGCCCCGACCTCGCCGCTCCTTCACCCAGACCTCGCCGCTCCTTCGCCCCGACCTCGCTCCGACCTCGCCGCTCCTTCGCCCCGACCTCGCCGCTCCTTCGCCCCGACCTCGCCCCGACCTCGCCGCTCCTTCGCCCGACCTCGCCCCGACCTCGCCGCTCCTTCCCCCCGACCTCGCCGCTCCTTCGCCCCGACCTCGCCCCGACCTCGCCACGACCTCGCCCCGACCTCGCCGCTCCTTCACCCCGACCTCGCCGCTCCTTCGCCCCGACCTCGCTCCGACCTCGCCCCGACCTCGCCGCTCCTTCACCCCGACCTCGCCGCTCCTTCGCCCCGACCTCGCCCCGACCTCGCCGCTCCTTCGCCCCGACCTCGCCGCTCCTTCGCCCCGACCTCGCTCCGACCTCGCCGCTCCTTCGCCCCGACCTCGCCGCTCCTTCGCCCCGACCTCGCCCCGACCTCGCCGCTCCTTCCCCCCGACCTCGCCGCTCCTTCGCCCCGACCTCGCCCCGACCTCGCCACGACCTCGCCCCGACCTCGCCACTCCTTCACCCCGACCTCGCCGCTCCTTCGCCCCGACCTCGCTCCGACCTCGCCCCGACCTCGCCGCTCCTTCACCCCGACCTCGCCGCTCCTTCGCCCGACCTCGCCCCGACCTCGCCGCTCCTTCACCCCGACCTCGCCGCTCCTTCGCCCCGACCTCGCCCCGACCTCGCCGCTCCTTCGCCCCGACCTCGCCGCTCCTTCGCCCCGACCTCGCTCCGACCTCGCCGCTCCTTCGCCCCGACCTCGCCGCTCCTTCGCCCCGACCTCGCCCCGACCTCGCCGCTCCTTCCCCCCGACCTCGCCGCTCCTTCGCCCCGACCTCGCCCCGACCTCGCCACGACCTCGCCCGACCTCGCCACTCCTTCACCCCGACCTCGCCGCTCCTTCGCCCCGACCTCGCTCCGACCTCACCGCTCCTTCGCCCCGACCTCGCCGCTCCTTCACCCAGACCTCGCCGCTCCTTCGCCCCGACCTCGCTCCGACCTCGCCGCTCCTTCGCCCCGACCTCGCCGCTCCTTCGCCCCGACCTCGCCCCGCCCGACCTCGCCCCGACCTCGCCGCTCCTTCGCCCCGACCTCGCCCCGACCTCGCCGCTCCTTCCCCCCGACCTCGCCGCTCCTTCGCCCCGACCTCGCCCCGACCTCGCCACGACCTCGCCCCGACCTCGCCGCTCCTTCACCCCGACCTCGCCGCTCCTTCGCCCCGACCTCGCTCCGACCTCGCCCCGACCTCGCCGCTCCTTCACCCCGACCTCGCCGCTCCTTCGCCCCGACCTCGCCCCGACCTCGCCGCTCCTTCGCCCCGACCTCGCCGCTCCTTCGCCCCGACCTCGCTCCGACCTCGCCGCTCCTTCGCCCCGACCTCGCCGCTCCTTCGCCCCGACCTCGCCCCGACCTCGCCGCTCCTTCCCCCCGACCTCGCCGCTCCTTCGCCCCGACCTCGCCCCGACCTCGCCACGACCTCGCCCCGACCTCGCCACTCCTTCACCCCGACCTCGCCGCTCCTTCCCCCCGACCTCGCCGCTCCTTCCCCCCGACCTCGCCGCTCCTTCGCCCCGACCTCGCCGCTCCTTCGCCCCGACCTCGCCGCTCCTTCACCCCGACCTCGCCGCACCTTCGCCCCGACCTCGCCGCTCCTTCGCCCCGACCTCGCCCCGACCTCGCCCCGACCTCGCCGCTCCTTCGCCCCGACCTCGCCGCTCCTTCGCCCCGACCTCGCCGCTCCTACGCCCCGACCTCGCCGCTCCTTCGCTCCGACCTCGCCGCTCCTACGCCCCGACCTCGCCGCTCCTTCGCCCCGACCTCGCCGCTCCTTCGCCCCGACCTCGCCGCTCCTACGCACCGACCTCGCCGCTCCTTCACCCCGACCTTGCACCGACCTGGCGCTGACCTCGCCGCTCCTTCGCCCCGACCTCGCCGCTCCTTCGCCCCGACCTCGCCGCTCCTACGCACCGACCTCGCCGCTCCTTCACCCCGACCTTGCACCGACCTGGCGCTGACCTCGCCGCTCCTTCGCCCCGACCTCGCCGCTCCTTCGCCCCGACCTCGCCGCTCCTTCGCCCCGACCTCGCCGCTCCTTCGCCCCGACCTCGCTCCGACCTCGCCGCTCCTTCGCCCCGACCTCGCCGCTCCTTCACCCAGACCTCGCCGCTCCTTCGCCCCGAGCTCGCCGCTCCTTCGCCCCGACCTCGCTCCGACCTCGCCGCTCCTTCGCCCCGACCTCGCCGCTCCTTCGCCCCGACCTCGCCCCGACCTCGCCGCTCCTTCGCCCCGACCTCGCCCCGACCTCGCCGCTCCTTCCCCCCGACCTCGCCGCTCCTTCGCCCCGACCTCGCCCCGACCTCGCCACGACCTCGCCCCGACCTCGCCGCTCCTTCACCCCGACCTCGCCGCTCCTTCGCCCCGACCTCGCTCCGACCTCGCCCCGACCTCGCCGCTCCTTCACCCCGACCTCGCCGCTCCTTCGCCCCGACCTCGCCCCGACCTCGCCGCTCCTTCGCCCCGACCTCGCCGCTCCTTCGCCCCGACCTCGCTCCGACCTCGCCGCTCCTTCGCCCCGACCTCGCCGCTCCATCACCCCGACCTCGCCGCTCCTTCGCCCCGACCTCGCCGCTCCTTCGCCCCGACCTCGCTCCGACCTCGCCGCTCCTTCGCCCCGACCTCGCCGCTCCTTCGCCCCGACCTCGCCCCGACCTCGCCCCTCCTTCGCCCCGACCTCGCCGCACCTTCGCCCCGACCTCGCCGCTCCTTCGCCCCGACCTCGCCCCGACCTCGCCGCTCCTTCGCCCCGACCTCGCCGCTCCTTCGCCCCGACCTCGCCGCTCCTTCGCCCCGACCTCGCCGCTCCTTCACCCCGACCTCGCCGCACCTTCGCCCCGACCTCGCCGCTCCTTCGCCCCGACCTCGCCCCGACCTCGCCCCGACCTCGCCGCTCCTTCGCCCCGACCTCGCCGCTCCTTCGCCCCGACCTCGCCGCTCCTACGCCCCGACCTCGCCGCTCCTTCGCTCCGACCTCGCCGCTCCTACGCCCCGACCTCGCCGCTCCTTCGCCCCGACCTCGCCGCTCCTTCGCCCCGACCTCGCCGCTCCTACGCACCGACCTCGCCGCTCCTTCACCCCGACCTTGCACCGACCTGGCGCTGACCTCGCCGCTCCTTCGCCCCGACCTCGCCGCTCCTTCGCCCCGACCTCGCCGCTCCTACGCACCGACCTCGCCGCTCCTTCACCCCGACCTTGCACCGACCTGGCGCTGACCTCGCCGCTCCTTCGCCCCGACCTCGCCGCTCCTTCGCCCCGACCTCGCCGCTCCTTCGCCCCGACCTCGCCGCTCCTTCGCCCCGACCTCGCCGCTCCTTCGCCCCGACCTCGCCGCTCCTTCGCCCCGACCTCGCTCCGACCTCGCCGCTCCTTCGCCCCGACCTCGCCGCTCCTTCACCCAGACCTCGCCGCTCCTTCGCCCCGAGCTCGCCGCTCCTTCGCCCCGACCTCGCTCCGACCTCGCCGCTCCTTCGCCCCGACCTCGCCGCTCCTTCGCCCCGACCTCGCCCCGACCTCGCCGCTCCTTCGCCCCGACCTCGCCCCGACCTCGCCGCTCCTTCCCCCCGACCTCGCCGCTCCTTCGCCCCGACCTCGCCCCGACCTCGCCACGACCTCGCCCCGACCTCGCCGCTCCTTCACCCCGACCTCGCCGCTCCTTCGCCCCGACCTCGCTCCGACCTCGCCCCGACCTCGCCGCTCCTTCACCCCGACCTCGCCGCTCCTTCGCCCCGACCTCGCCCCGACCTCGCCGCTCCTTCGCCCCGACCTCGCCGCTCCTTCGCCCCGACCTCGCTCCGACCTCGCCGCTCCTTCGCCCCGACCTCGCCGCTCCATCACCCCGACCTCGCCGCTCCTTCGCCCCGACCTCGCCGCTCCTTCGCCCCGACCTCGCTCCGACCTCGCCGCTCCTTCGCCCCGACCTCGCCGCTCCTTCGCCCCGACCTCGCCCCGACCTCGCCGCTCCTTCGCCCCGACCTCGCCCCGACCTCGCCGCTCCTTCCCCCCGACCTCGCCGCTCCTTCGCCCCGACCTCGCCCCGACCTCGCCACGACCTCGCCCCGACCTCGCCACTCCTTCACCCCGACCTCGCCGCTCCTTCGCCCCGACCTCGCTCCGACCTCGCCCCGACCTCGCCGCTCCTTCACCCCGACCTCGCCGCTCCTTCGCCCCGACCTCGCCCCGACCTCGCCGCTCCTTCACCCCGACCTCGCCCCGACCTCGCCCCGACCTCGCCGCTCCTTCACCCCGACCTCGCCGCTCCTTCACCCCGACCTCGCCCCGACCTCGCCGCTCCTTCGCCCCGACCTCTCCCCTCCTTCCCCCCGACCTCGCCGCTCCTTCGCCCCGACCTCTCCCCTCCTTCCCCCCGACCTCGCCGCTCCTTCGCCCCGACCTCGCGGCTCCTTCGCCCCGACCTCGCCGCTCCTTCGCCCCGACCTCGCCCCGACCTCGCCCCGACCTCGCGCTGACCTCGCCGCTCCTTCGCCCCGACCTCGTCGCTCCTTAACCCCGACCTCGCCGCTCCTTCGCCCCGACCTCGCCCCGACCTCGCCCCGACCTCGCGCTGACCTCGCCGCTCCTTCGCCCCGACCTCGTCGCTCCTTAACCCCGACCTCGCCGCTCCTTCGCCCCGACCTCGCTCCGACCTCGCCGCTCCTTCGCCGCTCCTTCGCCCCGACCTCGCTCCGACCTCGCCGCTCCTTCGCCCCGACCTCGCTCCGACCTCGCCGCTCCTTCACCCCGACCTCGCCGCTCCTTCGCCCCGACCTGGCCGCTCCTTCGCCCCGACCTCGCCGCTCCTTCGCCCCGACCTCGCCCCGACCTGGCCGCTCCTTCGCCCTGACCTCGCTCCGACCTGGCCGCTCCTTCGCCCCGACCTCGCCGCTCCTTCGCCCCGACCTCGCCGCTCCTTCGCCCCGACCTCGCCGCTCCTTCGCCCCGACATCGCCGCTCCTTTGCCCCGACCTCGCCGCTCCTTCGCCCCGACCTCGCCGCTCCTTCGCCCCGACCTCGCCGCTCCTACGCCCCGACCTCGCCGCTCCTTCGCTCCGACCTCGCCGCTCCTACGCCCCGACCTCGCCGCTCCTTCGCCCCGACCTCGCCCCGACCTCGCCCCTCCTTCGCCCCGACCTCGCCCCGACCTCGCCGCTCCTTCGCCCCGACCTCGCCCCTCCTTCGCCCCGACCTCGCCCCGACCTCGCCCCTCCTTCGCCCCGACCTCCCCGCTCCTTCGCCCCGACCTCGCCCCTCCATCGCCCCGACCTCGCCCCTCCTTCACCCCGACCTCGCCCTGACCTCGCCCCGACCTCGCCCCGACCTCGCCGCTCCTTCGCCCCGACCTCGCTCCGACCTCGCCGCTCCTTCGCCCCGACCTCGCCCCGACCTCGCCCCTCCTTCGCCCCGACCTCGCCGCACCTTCGCCCCGACCTCGCCGCTCCTTCGCCCCGACCTCGCCCCGACCTCGCCCCGACCTCGCCGCTCCTTCGCCCCGACCTCGCCGCTCCTTCGCCCCGACCTCGCCCCGACCTCGCCCCTCCTTCGCCCCGACCTCGCCGCACCTTCGCCCCGACCTCGCCGCTCCTTCGCCCCGACCTCGCCCCGACCTCGCCGCTCCTTCGCCCCGACCTCGCCGCTCCTTCGCCCCGACCTCGCCGCTCCTTCGCCCCGACCTCGCCGCTCCTTCGCCCCGACCTCGCCGCACCTTCGCCCCGACCTCGCCGCTCCTTCGCCCCGACCTCGCCCCGACCTCGCCCCGACCTCGCCGCTCCTTCGCCCCGACCTCGCCGCTCCTTCGCCCCGACCTCGCCGCTCCTACGCCCGACCTCGCCGCTCCTTCGCTCCGACCTCGCCGCTCCTACGCCCCGACCTCGCCGCTCCTTCGCCCCGACCTCGCCCCGACCTCGCCGCTCCTTCGCTCCGACCTCGCCGCTCCTACGCCCCGACCTCGCCGCTCCTTCGCCCCGACCTCGCCCCGACCTCGCCGCTCCTTCGCCCCGACCTCGCCGCTCCTTCGCCCCGACCTCGCCGCTCCTTCGCCCCGACCTCGCCGCTCCTTCGCCCCGACCTCGCCGCTCCTTCGCTCCGACCTCGCCGCTCCTACGCACCGACCTCGCCGCTCCTTCACCCCGACCTTGCACCGACCTGGCGCTGACCTCGCCGCTCCTTCGCCCCGACCTCGCCGCTCCTTCGCCCCGACCTCGCCGCTCCTACGCACCGACCTCGCCGCTCCTTCACCCCGACCTTGCACCGACCTGGCGCTGACCTCGCCGCTCCTTCGCCCCGACCTCGCCGCTCCTTCGCCCCGACCTCGCCGCTCCTTCGCCCCGACCTCGCCGCTCCTTCGCCCCGACCTCGCTCCGACCTCACCGCTCCTTCGCCCCGACCTCGCCGCTCCTTCACCCAGACCTCGCCGCTCCTTCGCCCCGACCTCGCTCCGACCTCGCCGCTCCTTCGCCCCGACCTCGCCGCTCCTTCGCCCCGACCTCGCCCCGACCTCGCCGCTCCTTCGCCCCGACCTCGCCCCGACCTCGCCGCTCCTTCCCCCGACCTCGCCGCTCCTTCGCCCCGACCTCGCCCCGACCTCGCCACGACCTCGCCCGCCCCGACCTCGCCGCTCCTTCACCCCGACCTCGCCGCTCCTTCGCCCCGACCTCGCTCCGACCTCGCCCCGACCTCGCCGCTCCTTCACCCCGACCTCGCCGCTCCTTCGCCCCGACCTCGCCCCGACCTCGCCGCTCCTTCGCCCCGACCTCGCCGCTCCTTCGCCCCGACCTCGCTCCGACCTCGCCGCTCCTTCGCCCCGACCTCGCCGCTCCTTCGCCCCGACCTCGCCCCGACCTCGCCGCTCCTTCCCCCCGACCTCGCCGCTCCTTCGCCCCGACCTCGCCCCGACCTCGCCACGACCTCGCCCCGACCTCGCCACTCCTTCACCCCGACCTCGCCGCTCCTTCGCCCCGACCTCGCTCCGACCTCACCGCTCCTTCGCCCCGACCTCGCCGCTCCTTCACCCAGACCTCGCCGCTCCTTCGCCCCGACCTCGCTCCGACCTCGCCGCTCCTTCGCCCCGACCTCGCCGCTCCTTCGCCCCGACCTCGCCCCGACCTCGCCGCTCCTTCGCCCCGACCTCGCCCCGACCTCGCCGCTCCTTCCCCCCGACCTCGCCGCTCCTTCGCCCCGACCTCGCCCCGACCTCGCCACGACCTCGCCCCGACCTCGCCGCTCCTTCACCCCGACCTCGCCGCTCCTTCGCCCCGACCTCGCTCCGACCTCGCCCCGACCTCGCCGCTCCTTCACCCCGACCTCGCCGCTCCTTCGCCCCGACCTCGCCCCGACCTCGCCGCTCCTTCGCCCCGACCTCGCCGCTCCTTCGCCCCGACCTCGCTCCGACCTCGCCGCTCCTTCGCCCCGACCTCGCCGCTCCTTCGCCCCGACCTCGCCCCGACCTCGCCGCTCCTTCCCCCCGACCTCGCCGCTCCTTCGCCCCGACCTCGCCCCGACCTCGCCACGACCTCGCCCCGACCTCGCCACTCCTTCACCCCGACCTCGCCGCTCCTTCGCCCCGACCTCGCTCCGACCCTCACCGCTCCTTCGCCCCGACCTCGCCGCTCCTTCACCCCGACCTCGCCGCTCCTTCGCCCCGACCTCGCTCCGACCTCGCCCCGACCTCGCCGCTCCTTCACCCCGACCTCGCCGCTCCTTCGCCCCGACCTCGCCCCGACCTCGCCGCTCCTTCGCCCCGACCTCGCCGCTCCTTCGCCCCGACCTCGCTCCGACCTCGCCGCTCCTTCGCCCCGACCTCGCCGCTCCTTCGCCCCGACCTCGCCCCGACCTCGCCGCTCCTTCCCCCCGACCTCGCCGCTCCTTCGCCCCGACCTCGCCCCGACCTCGCCACGACCTCGCCCCGACCTCGCCACTCCTTCACCCCGACCTCGCCGCTCCTTCGCCCCGACCTCGCTCCGACCTCACCGCTCCTTCGCCCCGACCTCGCCGCTCCTTCACCCAGACCTCGCCGCTCCTTCGCCCCGACCTCGCTCCGACCTCGCCGCTCCTTCGCCCCGACCTCGCCGCTCCTTCGCCCCGACCTCGCCCCGACCTCGCCGCTCCTTCGCCCCGACCTCGCCCCGACCTCGCCGCTCCTTCCCCCCGACCTCGCCGCTCCTTCGCCCCGACCTCGCCCCGACCTCGGCCACCGACCTGGTCCGCTCGACTCGCCCGACCTCCCTGCCGGTCCTTCACCCCGACCTCGCCGCTCCTTCGCCCCGACCTCGCTCCGACCTCGCCCCGACCTCGCCGCTCCTTCACCCCGACCTCGCCGCTCCTTCGCCCCGACCTCGCCCCGACCTCGCCGCTCCTTCGCCCCGACCTCGCCGCTCCTTCGCCCCGACCTCGCTCCGACCTCGCCGCTCCTTCGCCCCGACCTCGCCGCTCCTTCGCCCCGACCTCGCCCCGACCTCGCCGCTCCTTCCCCCCGACCTCGCCGCTCCTTCGCCCCGACCTCGCCCCGACCTCGCCACGACCTCGCCCCGACCTCGCCACTCCTTCACCCCGACCTCGCCGCTCCTTCCCCCCGACCTCGCTCGGACCTCACCCGCTCCTTCCCCCCGACCTCGCCGCTCCTTCACCCCGACCTCGCCGCTCCTTCGCCCCGACCTCGCCCCGACCTCGCCGCTCCTTCGCCCCGACCTCGCCGCTCCTTCGCCCCGACCTCGCTCCGACCTCGCCGCTCCTTCGCCCCGACCTCGCCGCTCCTTCGCCCCGACCTCGCCCCGACCTCGCCGCTCCTTCCCCCCGACCTCGCCGCTCCTTCGCCCCGACCTCGCCCCGACCTCGCCACGACCTCGCCCCGACCTCGCCACTCCTTCACCCCGACCTCGCCGCTCCTTCGCCCCGACCTCGCTCCGACCTCACCGCTCCTTCGCCCCGACCTCGCCGCTCCTTCACCCAGACCTCGCCGCTCCTTCGCCCCGACCTCGCTCCGACCTCGCCGCTCCTTCGCCCCGACCTCGCCGCTCCTTCGCCCCGACCTCGCCCCG
>NW_027252251.1:0-28067 GCF_044704955.1 Pristiophorus japonicus
CGGTGTCCTGGCCAATGTTTATCCCTCAATCAACATCACTAAAACAGATTATCCGGTCATTATCACGTTGCTGTTTGTGGGAGCTTGCTGTGCACAAATTCACTGCTGCGTTTCCTACAACAGTGACAACACTTCAAAAAGTTCTTCATTGGCTAGATATCGCTTTAGGACATCTGGTGGTCGTGAAAGACGCTATATAAATGCAATTCTTTCTTTTCTGTTTTCCTCCATTGCCTCACCATCTCAACCTCCTCCAGCCGTATATCCCATCCTGCACACTTGGGTCCTCTGACTCTGAGCTTTCCCTCATTCCCCTTCTCTCTTCACCACACCATTGTTGACACATCCTTCAGCCACCTCACTGGATCTCCCTCCCAAAATCACTACACCTCGCCTCTTCTTAAAACCCAACTTTCTAACTAAGCCATTGGTTACCCCTAATAATCTCACCCTCTGTACATCATCCATTCTTTTTACTACAGGTATTCTCATTTTTCCCCTTCCCTCTCTGTAAAACTCCTTAGGACATTTGCTATGTAAAAGGTGCAACAGAAATGCAAGGTTGTTGTTGTTTCTCCATCACTGTGATGAAGACAATTAAAAGCATGCAGATAGAAAGTTGTTACAATGAATGGGAATTTCTGGGCATGTCAGCAAGGCAAAGAGTTCAGTGCAGCCACCAGGCTGGCTGACCTTACCACCAGAGCTCCAGCCAGCATTCTGTGCAGTCGCTTGTTGTCTTGTCTGAGATACTGAATGGTTTCCTTGTTTTTCTTGATTGTCCATTGTGAATTTTCATAATAAGCCTTACGATCACCCTCTGAAATAAAGCAGTCAATGTTAGGATAGTGTGTATATCACCTTGATCAGCCCATGGACCCAGTATAACCAGGCACTGGTGGCAAATGGAGAAACAAAGCAAGTCAGCAAATTGGAGGCAACTCAGAGAGGCTCATTTTGCTGCAGCAAAATCTTGAAGCTTTGGAGCAAAATTATACAGACTTTAGGTCCACCTTAAGTTGCAGCTTGCTGATGCAACAGGTTATCCTTGGCAATAAATATCAGTGAAAAAATATCCTCTCACACCCTCAAACTAAAGGGATAGATACTGGTAAGCCTGATTAAAATGGTTCTCCTTCCTTTCGGTTTATCTCATACTCACTGCTTACCTCCTTTCTCTCCTATCCTTCTCTCCCTCTTTTTCCGTTTTCACTTTATCCAGCTTGCCTTCTCACCACTTGTACTGCTTGCCATGCCCCTCTCGCTCCCTGTGTTTGTTTTACCTTCTGTTTGCCTTTCTCTTCCGCCCCCGCCCTTAGCTCACATTCTCTCTCTCTCTCCCTTTCTAGTTCACATTCATTCTCTCAAGTTAAACCGATAATAAGGGGTTATGGTGAGCGGGCGGGGAAGTGGAGCTGAGTCCATGATCGGATCAGCCATGATCGTATTAAATGGCAGAGCAGGCTCGAGGGGTCTTATGGCCTACTCTGCTCCTATTTCTTATCTAAGTAAATTGAGGGGATCAAAGAAAGATTTTTCCCACACACCTTGGATCAAAATATTTCAATAGTATGCATCACTATCCTCAGTCTGTGCCTAAGTTCTAAGAGTTTTGTGATGAGGGACATGCCCAGGTCTCAGACTTGTGTGGTCACTCTCCTCCACTCAATTTCATGCAGATATTAAACATCCTCATTAAACCAATCAAACACTTACCCAACAACTGGATTTTTTTCTGCAAATCCCAGATCTGTTCCTGCACAGGAACATGCATTCGTACAAACGGTGGTCTTGGCATACTCGTTTTTCTGGGCCTCACTTCTTGGTTTAATTTTTCCCCTCTGCCTGTCTATTCTCTCATGCTCCAAGTTTCTCGGTGCCCCTATTTTAAATGAGTTGTCAATCTCAGTATCTGTCTGTCCATCGGCATATATTTGTCTCTGTCTCAGGATTCTATCATTCTGACACGATATTGTCTTTCTCGCTCACTCTGCCCCCCACACACACACACACACACACTCAATCCCCTTTCACACTAACTTAGCCCCCCCCTCCCTCACTTTGCATCCCCTCTGTCACACTGCCCCCACTCTCTCTTGCTCTGTCGCCCTCCCTCTCCCCGTCTGTATGTGTGACTCACTCTTTCACTCTGTGCCTCTCTCTCCCTCTGTCTCTCTCTCTCACTCTGTCTCTCTCTCTCACTCTGTATCTCTCTCTCTCTCACTCTGTCTCTCTCTCTCACTCTGTCCCTCTGTCTGTCTCTCTCTCCCTCTGTCTGTCTCTCTCACTCTCTCTGTTTCTCTCTCTCACTGTCTCTCTCTCCCTCACTGTCTCTCTCCCTCTGTCACTCTGTCTGTCACTCTGTCTCTCTCTCTCACTGTCTCTCTCTCTCACTGTCTCTCTCTCCCTCTCTCTCCCTGTCTGTCTGTCTCTCTCTCACTCTCTGTCTGTCTCTCTCTCTCTCTCTCGCTCTCTCTCACACTGTCTCTTTCTCACTCTGTATCTCTCTCTGTCTCTCACACTGTCTCTCTCTCTCACACTGTCTCTCTCTCACTCTATCTCTCTCTCTCACTCTCTCTCTCCCTCACTGTCTCTCTCTCTCTCTCACTGTCTCTCTCCCTCTGTCTGTCTGTCTGTCTCTCTCCCTCTGTCTCTCTCTCTCACACTGTCTCTCTCTCACTCTATCTCTCTCTCTCTATCTCTCTCTCTCACTCTCTCTCTCCCTCACTGTCTCTCTCTCTCTCTCACTGTCTCTCTCCCTCTGTCACTCTGTCTCTCTCTCACTGTCTCTCTCTCTCTCTCTCTCTCCCTGTCTGTCTGTCTCTCTCTCACTCTCTGTCTGTCTCTCTCTCTCTCGCTCTCTCTCACACTGTCTCTTTCTCACTCTGTATCTCTCTCTGTCTCTCACACTGTCTCTCTCTCTCACACTGTCTCTCTCTCACTCTATCTCTCTCTCTCTATCTCTCTCTCTCTCACTCTCTCTCTCTCACTCTATCTCTCCCTCTGTCTGTCTCTCTCACTGTCTCTCTCTCTCTCCCTCACTGTCTCTCACTGTCTCTCTACCTGTCTGTCTGTCCCTCCCTCTCTCTCCCTCCCTCTCTCTCCCTCTCTCCCTCCCTCCCTCTCTCTCTCTCCCTCCCTCCCCCTCTCACCCTCCCTCTCTCCCGCTCACTTTGCTCGCTGTATCGAGCTCCCGAGTAACAGTAACAGACGGTTGCCGGGGAGACCGCGGCTTCCGGTTAATTTTGCTGTGATTCCGATTCCGGTTTTTCTGTTAATTTCCCGCGATCCGGGGCCGGGTCCCGGTGGCACCAATACTGATCCCGGGCCGGGTCAGTGCCACCAATACTGATCCCGGGCCGGGTCAGTGCCACCAATACTGATCCCGGGTCAGTGCCACCAATACTGATCCCGGGCCGGGTCAGTGCCACCAATACTGATCCCGGGTCAGTGCCACCAATACTGATCCCGGGTCAGTGCCACCAATACTGATCCCGGGTCAGTGCCACCAATACTGATCCCGGGTCAGTGCCACCAATACTGATCCTGGGTCAGTGCCACCAATACTGATCCCGGGTCAGTGCCACCAATACTGATCCTGGGTCAGTGCCACCAATACTGATCCCGGGTCAGTGCCACCAATACTGATCCCGGGTCAGTGCCACCAATACTGATCCCGGGTCAGTGCCACCAATACTGATCCCGGGTCAGTGCCACCAATACTGATCCCGGGTCAGTGCCACCAATACTGATCCTGGGTCAGTGCCACCAATACTGATCCCGGGTCAGTGCCACCAATACTGATCCCGGGCCGGGTCAGTGCCACCAATACTGATCCCGGGTCAGTGCCACCAATACTGATCCCGGGTCAGTGCCACCAATACTGATCCCGGGTCAGTGCCACCAATACTGATCCCGGGTCAGTGCCACCAATACTGATCCCGGGTCAGTGCCACCAATACTGATCCCGGGTCAGTGCCACCAATACTGATCCTGGGTCAGTGCCACCAATACTGATCCCGGGCCGGGTCCCGGTGGCACCAATACTGATCCCGGGTCAGTGCCACCAATACTGATCCCGGGTCAGTGCCACCAATACTGATCCCGGGTCAGTGCCACCAATACTGATCCCGGGCCGGGTCCCGGTGGCACCAATACTGATCCCGGGTCAGTGCCACCAATACTGATCCCGGGTCAGTGCCACCAATACTGATCCCGGGTCAGTGCCACCAATACTGATCCCGGGTCAGTGCCACCAATACTGATCCCGGGTCAGTGCCACCAATACTGATCCCGGGTCAGTGCCACCAATACTGATCCTGGGTCAGTGCCACCAATACTGATCCCGGGTCAGTGCCACCAATACTGATCCTGGGTCAGTGCCACCAATACTGATCCCGGGTCAGTGCCACCAATACTGATCCCGGGTCAGTGCCACCAATACTGATCCCGGGTCAGTGCCACCAATACTGATCCCGGGTCAGTGCCACCAATACTGATCCTGGGTCAGTGCCACCAATACTGATCCCGGGTCAGTGCCACCAATACTGATCCCGGGCCGGGTCAGTGCCACCAATACTGATCCCGGGTCAGTGCCACCAATACTGATCCCGGGTCAGTGCCACCAATACTGATCCTGGGTCAGTGCCACCAATACTGATCCCGGGTCAGTGCCACCAATACTGATCCCGGGCCGGGTCAGTGCCACCAATACTGATCCCGGGTCAGTGCCACCAATACTGATCCCGGGTCAGTGCCACCAATACTGATCCTGGGTCAGTGCCACCAATACTGATCCCGGGTCAGTGCCACCAATACTGATCCTGGGTCAGTGCCACCAATACTGATCCCGGGTCAGTGCCACCAATACTGATCCCGGGTCAGTGCCACCAATACTGATCCCGGGTCAGTGCCACCAATACTGATCCCGGGTCCCGGTGGCACCAATACTGATCCCGGGCCGGGTCAGTGCCACCAATACTGATCCCGGGTCAGTGCCACCAATACTGATCCCGGGTCAGTGCCACCAATACTGATCCTGGGTCAGTGCCACCAATACTGATCCCGGGTCAGTGCCACCAATACTGATCCCGGGCCGGGTCAGTGCCACCAATACTGATCCCGGGTCAGTGCCACCAATACTGATCCCGGGTCAGTGCCACCAATACTGATCCTGGGTCAGTGCCACCAATACTGATCCCGGGTCAGTGCCACCAATACTGATCCCGGGCCGGGTCAGTGCCACCAATACTGATCCCGGGTCAGTGCCACCAATACTGATCCCGGGTCAGTGCCACCAATACTGATCCTGGGTCAGTGCCACCAATACTGATCCCGGGTCAGTGCCACCAATACTGATCCCGGGCCGGGTCAGTGCACCAATACTGATCCCGGGTCAGTGCCACCAATACTGATCCCGGGTCAGTGCCACCAATACTGATCCCGGGTCAGTGCCACCAATACTGATCCCGGGTCAGTGCCACCAATACTGATCCCGGGTCAGTGCCACCAATACTGATCCTGGGTCAGTGCCACCAATACTGATCCCGGGTCAGTGCCACCAATACTGATCCCGGGTCAGTGCCACCAATACTGATCCTGGGTCAGTGCCACCAATACTGATCCCGGGTCAGTGCCACCAATACTGATCCTGGGTCAGGACCACCAATACTGATCCCGGGTCAGTGCCACCAATACTGATCCTGGGTCAGTGCCACCAATACTGATCCCGGGTCAGTGCCACCAATACTGATCCCGGGTCAGTGCCACCAATACTGATCCTGGGTCAGTGCCACCAATACTGATCCCGGGTCAGTGCCACCAATACTGATCCCGGGTCAGTGCCACCAATACTGATCCCGGGTCAGTGCCACCAATACTGATCCTGGGTCAGTGCCACCAATACTGATCCCGGGTCAGTGCCACCAATACTGATCCCGGGCCGGGTCAGTGCCACCAATACTGATCCCGGGTCAGTGCCACCAATACTGATCCCGGGTCAGTGGCACCAATACTGATCCTGGGTCAGTGCCACCAATACTGATCCCGGGTCAGTGCCACCAATACTGATCCCGGGCCGGGTCAGTGCCACCAATACTGATCCCGGGTCAGTGCCACCAATACTGATCCCGGGTCAGTGCCACCAATACTGATCCTGGGTCAGTGCCACCAATACTGATCCCGGGTCAGTGCCACCAATACTGATCCCGGGCCGGGTCAGTGCCACCAATACTGATCCCGGGTCAGTGCCACCAATACTGATCCCGGGTCAGTGCCACCAATACTGATCCCGGGTCAGTGCCACCAATACTGATCCCGGGCCGGGTCAGTGCCACCAATACTGATCCCGGGTCAGTGCCACCAATACTGATCCCGGGTCAGTGCCACCAATACTGATCCTGGGTCAGTGCCACCAATACTGATCCCGGGTCAGTGCCACCAATACTGATCCCGGGCCGGGTCAGTGCCACCAATACTGATCCCGGGTCAGTGCCACCAATACTGATCCCGGGTCAGTGCCACCAATACTGATCCCGGGTCAGTGCCACCAATACTGATCCCGGGCCGGGTCAGTGCCACCAATACTGATCCCGGGTCAGTGCCACCAATACTGATCCCGGGTCAGTGCCACCAATACTGATCCTGGGTCAGTGCCACCAATACTGATCCCGGGTCAGTGCCACCAATACTGATCCCGGGCCGGGTCAGTGCCACCAATACTGATCCCGGGTCAGTGCCACCAATACTGATCCCGGGTCAGTGCCACCAATACTGATCCCGGGTCAGTGCCACCAATACTGATCCCGGGTCAGTGCCACCAATACTGATCCTGGGTCAGTGCCACCAATACTGATCCCGGGTCAGTGCCACCAATACTGATCCCGGGTCAGTGCCACCAATACTGATCCTGGGTCAGTGCCACCAATACTGATCCCGGGTCAGTGCCACCAATACTGATCCTGGGTCAGGACCACCAATACTGATCCCGGGTCAGTGCCACCAATACTGATCCTGGGTCAGTGCCACCAATACTGATCCCGGGTCAGTGCCACCAATACTGATCCCGGGTCAGTGCCACCAATACTGATCCTGGGTCAGTGCCACCAATACTGATCCCGGGTCAGTGCCACCAATACTGATCCCGGGTCAGTGCCACCAATACTGATCCCGGGTCAGTGCCACCAATACTGATCCTGGGTCAGTGCCACCAATACTGATCCCGGGTCAGTGCCACCAATACTGATCCCGGGCCGGGTCAGTGCCACCAATACTGATCCCGGGTCAGTGCCACCAATACTGATCCCGGGTCAGTGCCACCAATACTGATCCTGGGTCAGTGCCACCAATACTGATCCCGGGTCAGTGCCACCAATACTGATCCCGGGCCGGGTCAGTGCCACCAATACTGATCCCGGGTCAGTGCCACCAATACTGATCCCGGGTCAGTGCCACCAATACTGATCCGGGGTCAGTGCCACCAATACTGATCCCGGGTCAGTGCCACCAATACTGATCCCGGGCCGGGTCAGTGCCACCAATACTGATCCCGGGTCAGTGCCACCAATACTGATCCCGGGTCAGTGCCACCAATACTGATCCTGGGTCAGTGCCACCAATACTGATCCCGGGTCAGTGCCACCAATACTGATCCCGGGCCGGGTCAGTGCCACCAATACTGATCCCGGGTCAGTGCCACCAATACTGATCCCGGGTCAGTGCCACCAATACTGATCCCGGGTCAGTGCCACCAATACTGATCCCGGGTCAGTGCCACCAATACTGATCCCGGGTCAGTGCCACCAATACTGATCCCGGGTCAGTGCCACCAATACTGATCCCGGGTCAGTGCCACCAATACTGATCCTGGGTCAGTGCCACCAATACTGATCCCGGGTCAGTGCCACCAATACTGATCCCGGGTCAGTGCCACCAATACTGATCCTGGGTCAGTGCCACCAATACTGATCCCGGGTCAGTGCCACCAATACTGATCCTGGGTCAGTACCACCAATACTGATCCCGGGTCAGTGCCACCAATACTGATCCTGGGTCAGTGCCACCAATACTGATCCTGGGTCAGTGCCACCAATACTGATCCCGGGTCAGTGCCACCAATACTGATCCTGGGTCAGTGCCACCAATACTGATCCCGGGTCAGTGCCACCAATACTGATCCCGGGTCAGTGCCACCAATACTGATCCCGGGTCAGTGCCACCAATACTGATCCTGGGTCAGTGCCACCAATACTGATCCCGGGTCAGTGCCACCAATACTGATCCCGGGCCGGGTCAGTGCCACCAATACTGATCCCGGGTCAGTGCCACCAATACTGATCCCGGGTCAGTGCCACCAATACTGATCCTGGGTCAGTGCCACCAATACTGATCCCGGGTCAGTGCCACCAATACTGATACCGGGCCGGGTCAGTGCCACCAATACTGATCCCGGGTCAGTGCCACCAATACTGATCCCGGGTCAGTGCCACCAATACTGATCCTGGGTCAGTGCCACCAATACTGATCCCGGGTCAGTGCCACCAATACTGATCCCGGGCCGGGTCAGTGCCACCAATACTGATCCCGGGTCAGTGCCACCAATACTGATCCCGGGTCAGTGCCACCAATACTGATCCTGGGTCAGTGCCACCAATACTGATCCCGGGTCAGTGCCACCAATACTGATCCCGGGCCGGGTCAGTGCCACCAATACTGATCCCGGGTCAGTGCCACCAATACTGATCCCGGGTCAGTGCCACCAATACTGATCCCGGGTCAGTGCCACCAATACTGATCCCGGGTCAGTGCCACCAATACTGATCCCGGGTCAGTGCCACCAATACTGATCCCGGGTCAGTGCCACCAATACTGATCCCGGGTCAGTGCCACCAATACTGATCCTGGGTCAGTGCCACCAATACTGATCCCGGGTCAGTGCCACCAATACTGATCCCGGGTCAGTGCCACCAATACTGATCCTGGGTCAGTGCCACCAATAATGATCCCGGGTCAGTGCCACCAATACTGATCCTGGGTCAGTACCACCAATACTGATCCCGGGTCAGTGCCACCAATACTGATCCTGGGTCAGTGCCACCAATACTGATCCCGGGTCAGTGCCACCAATACTGATCCCGGGTCAGTGCCACCAATACTGATCCTGGGTCAGTGCCACCAATACTGATCCCGGGTCAGTGCCACCAATACTGATCCCGGGTCAGTGCCACCAATACTGATCCCGGGTCAGTGCCACCAATACTGATTCTGGGTCAGTGCCACCAATACTGATCCCGGGTCAGTGCCACCAATACTGATCCCGGGTCAGTGCCACCAATACTGATCCTGGGTCAGTGCCACCAATACTGATCCCGGGTCAGTGCCACCAATACTGATCCTGGGTCAGTACCACCAATACTGATCCCGGGTCAGTGCCACCAATACTGATCCTGGGTCAGTGCCACCAATACTGATCCCGGGTCAGTGCCACCAATACTGATCCCGGGTCAGTGCCACCAATACTGATCCTGGGTCAGTGCCACCAATACTGATCCCGGGTCAGTGCCACCAATACTGATCCCGGGTCGGGTCAGTGCCACCAATACTGATCCTGGGTCAGTGCCACCAATACTGATCCCGGGTCAGTGCCACCAATACTGATCCTGGGTCAGTGCCACCAATACTGATCCCGGGTCAGTGCCACCAATACTGATCCCGGGTCGGGTCAGTGCCACCAATACTGATCCCGGGTCGGGTCAGTGCCACCAATACTGATCCTGGGTCAGTGCCACCAATACTGATCCTGGGTCAGTGCCACCAATACTGATCCTGGGTCAGTGCCACCAATACTGATCCCGGGTCGGGTCAGTGCCACCAATACTGATCCTGGGTCAGTGCCACCAATACTGATCCCGGGTCAGTGCCACCAATACTGATCCCGGGTCAGTGCCACCAATACTGATCCTGGGTCAGTGCCACCAATACTGATCCCGGGTCAGTGCCACCAATACTGATCCTGGGTCGGGTCAGTGCCACCAATACTGATCCCGGGTCAGTGCCACCAATACTGATCCTGGGTCAGTGCCACCAATACTGATCCTGGGTCAATGCCACCAATACTGATCCCAGGTCAGTGCCACCAATACTGAACCCGGGCCGGGTCCCAGTGGCACCAATACTGATCCGGGGCCGGGTCAGTGGCACCAATACTGATCCCGGGCCGGGTCCCAGTGGCACCAATACTGATCCGGGGCCGGGTCAGTGGCACCAATACTGATCTCGGGCCGGGTCAGTGGCACCAATACTGATCTCGGGCCGGGTCAGTGGCACCAATACTGATCTCGGGCCGGGTCAGTGGCACCAATAATGATCCCGGGCCGAGTCCCAGTGGCACCAATACTGATCCGGGGCCGGGTCAGTGGCACCAATACTGATCCGGGGCCGGGTCAGTGGCACCAATACTGATCCCGGGCTGGGTCCCAGTGGCATCAATACTGATCCCGGGCTGGGTCCCAGTGGCACCAATACGGATCCCGGGTCAGTGCCACCAATAGATCCCGGGTCAGTGCCACCAATACTGATCCCGGGTCAGTGCCACCAATACTGATCCCGGGTCAGTGCCACCAATACTGATCCTGGGTCAGTGCCACCAATACTGATCCCGGGTCAGTGCCACCAATACTGATCCCGGGCCGGGTCAGTGCCACCGATACTGATCCCGGGTCAGTGCCACCAATACTGATCCCGGGTCAGTGCCACCAATACTGATCCTGGGTCAGTGCCACCAATACTGATCCCGGGTCAGTGCCACCAATACTGATCCCGGGCCGGGTCAGTGCCACCAATACTGATCCTGGTTCAGTACCACCAATACTGATCCCGGGTCAGTGCCACCAATACTGATCCTGGGTCAGTGCCACCAATACTGATCCCGGGTCAGTGCCACCAATACTGATCCCGGGTCAGTGCCACCAATACTGATCCTGGGTCAGTGCCACCAATACTGATCCCGGGTCAGTGCCACCAATACTGATCCCGGGTCAGTGCCACGAATACTGATCCCGGGTCAGTGCCACCAATACTGATCCTGCGTCAGTGCCACCAATACTGATCCCGGGTCAGTGCCACCAATACTGATCCCGGGCCGGGTCAGTGCCACCAATACTGATCCCGGGTCAGTGCCACCAATACTGATTCCGGGTCAGTGCCACCAATACTGATCCTGGGTCAGTGCCACCAATACTGATCCCGGGTCAGTGCCACCAATACTGATCCCGGGCCGGGTCAGTGCCACCAATACTGATCCCGGGTCAGTGCCACCAATACTGATCCCGGGTCAGTGCCACCAATACTGATCCTGGGTCAGTGCCACCAATACTGATCCCGGGTCAGTGCCACCAATACTGATCCCGGGCCGGGTCAGTGCCACCAATACTGATCCCGGGTCAGTGCCACCAATACTGATCCCGGGTCAGTGCCACCAATACTGATCCTGGGTCAGTGCCACCAATACTGATCCCGGGTCAGTGCCACCAATACTGATCCCGGGCCGGGTCAGTGCCACCAATACTGATCCCGGGTCAGTGCCACCAATACTGATCCCGGGTCAGTGCCACCAATACTGATCCCGGGTCAGTGCCACCAATACTGATCCCGGGTCAGTGCCACCAATACTGATCCCGGGTCAGTGCCACCAATACTGATCCCGGGTCAGTGCCACCAATACTGATCCTGGGTCAGTGCCACCAATACTGATCCCGGGTCAGTGCCACCAATACTGATCCCGGGTCAGTGCCACCAATACTGATCCTGGGTCAGTGCCACCAATACTGATCCCGGGTCAGTGCCACCAATACTGATCCTGGGTCAGTACCACCAATACTGATCCCGGGTCAGTGCCACCAATACTGATCCTGGGTCAGTGCCACCAATACTGATCCCGGGTCAGTGCCACCAATACTGATCCCGGGTCAGTGCCACCAATACTGATCCTGGGTCAGTGCCACCAATACTGATCCCGGGTCAGTGCCACCAATACTGATCCCGGGTCAGTGCCACCAATACTGATCCCGGGTCAGTGCCACCAATACTGATCCTGGGTCAGTGCCACCAATACTGATCCCGGGTCAGTGCCACCAATACTGATCCCGGGCCGGGTCAGTGCCACCAATACTGATCCCGGGTCAGTGCCACCAATACTGATCCCGGGTCAGTGCCACCAATACTGATCCCGGGTCAGTGCCACCAATACTGATCCCGGGTCAGTGCCACCAATACTGATCCCGGGTCAGTGCCACCAATACTGATCCTGGGTCAGTGCCACCAATACTGATCCCGGGTCAGTGCCACCAATACTGATCCCGGGCCGGGTCAGTGCCACCAATACTGATCCCGGGTCAGTGCCACCAATACTGATCCCGGGTCAGTGCCACCAATACTGATCCCGGGCCGGGTCAGTGCCACCAATACTGATCCCGGGTCAGTGCCACCAATACTGATCCCGGGTCAGTGCCACCAATACTGATCCTGGGTCAGTGCCACCAATACTGATCCCGGGTCAGTGCCACCAATACTGATCCTGGGTCAGTACCACCAATACTGATCCCGGGTCAGTGCCACCAATACTGATCCTGGGTCAGTGCCACCAATACTGATCCCGGGTCAGTGCCACCAATACTGATCCCGGGTCAGTGCCACCAATACTGATCCTGGGTCAGTGCCACCAATACTGATCCCGGGTCAGTGCCACCAATACTGATCCCGGGTCAGTGCCACCAATACTGATCCCGGGTCAGTGCCACCAATACTGATCCTGGGTCAGTGCCACCAATACTGATCCCGGGTCAGTGCCACCAATACTGATCCCGGGCCGGGTCAGTGCCACCAATACTGATCCCGGGTCAGTGCCACCAATACTGATTCCGGGTCAGTGCCACCAATACTGATCCTGGGTCAGTGCCACCAATACTGATCCTGGGTCAGTGCCACCAATACTGATCCCAGGCCGGGTCAATGCCACCAATATTGATCCCAGGTCAGTGCCACCAATACTGAACCCGGGCCGGGTCCCAGTGGCACCAATACTGATCCGGGGCCGGGTCAGTGGCACCAATACTGATCCGGATCGGGTCAGTGGCACCAATACTGATCCCGGGCCGGGTCCAGGTGGCACCAATACTGATCCCGGGTCAGTGCCACCAATACTGATCCCGGGTGAGTGCCACCAATACTGATCCCGGGTCAGTGCCACCAATACTGATCCCGGGTCAGTGCCACCAATACTGATCCTGGGTCAGTGCCACCAATACTGATCCCTGGTCAGTGCCACCAATATTGATCTTGGGTCAGTGCCACCAATACTGATCCCGGGTCGGGTCAGTGCCACCAATACTGATCCTGGGTCAGTGCCACCAATACTGATCCTGGGTCAGTGCCACCTATACTGATCCCGGGCCGGGTCAATGCCACCAATACTGATCCCAGGTCAGTGCCACCAATACTGAACCCGGGCCGGGTCCCAGTGGCACCAATACTGATCCGGGGCCGGGTCAGTGGCACCAATACTGATCGGGGGCCGGGTCAGTGCCACCAATACTGATCCGGGGCTGGGTCCCAGTGGCACCAATACTGATCCCGGGTCAGTGCCACCAATACTGATCCCGGGTCAGTGCCACCAATACTGATCCCGGGTCAGTGCCACCAATACTGATCCCGGGTCAGAGCCACCAATATTGATCCCGGGTCAGTGCCACCAATACTGAACCCGGGTCAGTGCCACCAATACTGATCCTGGGTCAGTGCCACCAATACTGATCCTGGGTCAGTGCCACCAATACTGATCCCGGGCCGGGTCAATGCCACCAATATTGATCCCAGGTCAGTGCCACCAATACTGATCCCGGGTCGGGTCAGTGCCACCAATACTGATCCCGGGTCAGTGCCACCAATACTGATCCTGGGTCAGTGCCACCAATACTGATCCCGGGTCAGTGCCACCAATACTGATCCTGGGTCAATGCCACCAATAGTGATCCCAGGTCAGTGCCACCAATACCGAACCCGGGCCGGGTCCCAGTGGCACCAATACTGATCCGGGGCCGGGTCAGTGGCACCAATATTTATCCCGGGCCGGGTCCCAGTGGCACCAATACTGATCCGGGGCCGGGTCAGTGGCACCAATACTGATCTCGGGCCGGGTCAGTGGCACCAATACTGATCTCGGGCCGGGTCAGTGGCACCAATAATGATCCCGGGCCGGGTCCCAGTGGCACCAATACTGATCCGGGGCCGGGTCAGTGGCACCAATACTGATCTCGGGCCGGGTCAGTGGCACCAATACTGATCCGGGGCCGGGTCAGTGGCACCAATACTGATCCCGGGCTGGGTCCCAGTGGCATCAATACTGATCCCGGGCTGGGTCCCAGTGGCACCAATACTGATCCCGGGTCAGTGCCACCAATAGATCCCGGGTCAGTGCCACCAATAATGATCCCGGGTCAGTGCCACCAATACTGATCCCGGGTCAGTGCCACCAATATTGATCCTGGGTCAGTGCCACCAATACTGATCCCGGGTCAGTGCCACCAATACTGATCCCGGGTCAGTGCCACCAATACTGATCCCGGGTCAGTGCCACCAATACTGATCCCGGGTCAGTGCCAGCAATACTGATCCTGGGTCAGTGCCACCAATACTGATCCCAAACCGGGTCAATGCCACCAATGTTGATCCCAGGTCAGTGCCACCAATACTGAAGCCGGGCCGGGTCCCAGTGGCACCAATACTGATCCGGGGCCGGGTCAGTGGCACCAATACTGATCCGGATCGGGTCAGTGGCACCAATACTGATCCCGGGCCGGGTCCAGGTGGCACCAATACTGATCCCGGGTCAGTGCCACCAATACTGATCCCGGGTGAGTGCCACCAATACTGATCCCGGGTCAGTGCCACCAATACTGATCCCGGGTCAGTGCCACCAATACTGATCCTGGGTCAGTGCCACCAATACTGATCCTGGGTCAGTGCCACCAATACTGATCCTGGGTCAGTGCCACCAATACTGATCCCGGGCCGGGTCAATGCCACCAATACTGATCCCAGGTCAGTGCCACCAATACTGAACCCGGGCCGGGTCCCAGTGGCACCAATACTGATCCGGGGCCGGGTCAGTGGCACCAATACTGATCCCGGGCTGGGTCCCAGTGGCACCAATACTGATCCCGGGTCAGTGCCACCAATACGGATCCCGGGTCAGAACCACCAATACTGATCCCGGGTCAGTGCCACCAATACTGATCCTGGGTCAGTGCCACCAATACTGATCCCGGGTCAGTGCCACCAATACTGATCCCGGGTCGGGTCAGTGCCACCAATACTGATCCTGGGTCAGTGCCACCAATACTGATCCTGGGTCAGTGCCACCAATACTGATCCCGGGTCAGTGCCACCAATACTGATCCCGGGTCAGTGCCACCAATACTGATCCTGGGTCAGTGCCACCAATACTGATCCCGGGTCAGTGCCACCAATATTGATCCTGGGTCAGTGCCACCAATACTGATCCTGGGTCGGGTCAGTGCCACCAATACTGATCCCGGGTCAGTGCCACCAATACTGATCCTGGGTCAGTGCCACCAATACTGATCCCGGGTCAGTGCCACCAATACTGATCCTGGGTCAGTGCCACCAATACTGATCCCGGGTCAGTGCCACCAATACTGATCCTGGGTCAATGCCACCAATACTGATCCCAGGTCAGTGCCACCAATACTGAACCCGGGCCGGGTCCCAGTGGCACCAATACTGATCCGGGGCCGGGTCAGTGGCACCAATACTGATCCAGGGCCGGGTCCCAGTGGCACCAATACTGATCCGGGGCCGGGTCAGGGGCACCAATACTGATCTCGGGCCGGGTCAGTGGCACCAATACTGATCTCGGGCCGGGTCAGTGGCACCAATAATGATCCCGGGCCGAGTCCCAGTGGCACCAATACTGATCCGGGGCCGGGTCAGTGGCACCAATACTGATCTCGGGCCGGGTCAGTGGCACCAATACTGATCCGGGGCCGGGTCAGTGGCACCAATACTGATCCCGGGCTGGGTCCCAGTGGCATCAATACTGATCCCGGGCTGGGTCCCAGTGGCACCAATACTGATCCCGGGTCAGTGCCACCAATAGATCCCGGGTCAGTGCCACCAATACTGATCCCGGGTCAGTGCCACCAATACTGATCCCGGGTCAGTGCCACCAATACTGATCCTGGGTCAGTGCCACCAATACTGATCCTGGGTCAGTGCCACCAATACTGATCCTGGGTCAGTGCCACCAATACTGATCCCGGGTCAGTGCCACCAATATTGATCCTGGGTCAGTGCCACCAATACTGATCCTGGGTCGGGTCAGTGCCACCAATACTGATCCCGGGTCAGTGCCACCAATACTGATCCTGGGTCAGTGCCACCAATACTGATCCCGGGTCAGTGCCACCAATACTGATCCTGGGTCAGTGCCACCAATACTGATCCCGGGTCAGTGCCACCAATACTGATCCTGGGTCAATGCCACCAATACTGATCCCAGGTCAGTGCCACCAATACTGAACCCGGGCCGGGTCCCAGTGGCACCAATACTGATCCGGGGCCGGGTCAGTGGCACCAATACTGATCCAGGGCCGGGTCCCAGTGGCACCAATACTGATCCGGGGCCGGGTCAGGGGCACCAATACTGATCTCGGGCCGGTTCAGTGGCACCAATACTGATCTCGGGCCGGGTCAGTGGCACCAATAATGATCCCGGGCCGAGTCCCAGTGGCACCAATACTGATCCGGGGCCGGGTCAGTGCCACCAATACTGAACCCGGGCCGGGTCCCAGTGGCACCAATACTGATCCGGGGCCGGGTCTGTGGCACCAATACTGATCCCGGGCTGGGTCCCAGTGGCACCAATACTGATCCCGGGTCAGTGCCACCAATACGGATCCCGGGTCAGAACCACCAATACTGATCCCGGGTCAGTGCCACCAATACTGATCCCGGGTCAGTGCCACCAATACTGATCCCGGGTCAGTGCCACCAATACTGATCCCGGGCCGGGTCAGTGCCACCAATACTGATCCGGGGCCGGGTCAAGGGCACCAATACTGATCCGGGGCCGGGTCCCAGTGGCACCAATACTGAACCCGGGCCGGGTCCAAGAGGCACTAATACTGATCCCGGGTCAGTGCCACCAATACTGATCCTGGGTCAGTGCCACCAATACTGATCCTGGGTCAGTGCCACCAATACTGATCCCGGGCCGGGTCAGTGCCACCAATACTGATCCTGGGTCAGTGCCACCAATACTGAACCCGGGCCGGGTCCCAGTGGCACCAATACTGATCCGGGGCCGGGTCAGTGGCACCAATACTGATCGGGGGCCGGGTCAGTGCCACCAATACTGATCCGGGGCTGGGTCCCAGTGGCACCAATACTGATCCCGGGTCAGTGCCACCAATACTGATCCCGGGTCAGTGCCACCAATACTGATCCCGGGTCAGTGCCACCAATACTGATCCCGGGTCAGTGCCACCAATATTGATCCCGGGTCAGTGCCACCAATACTGAACCCGGGTCAGTGCCACCAATACTGATCCTGGGTCAGTGCCACCAATACTGATCCTGGGTCAGTGCCACCAATACTGATCCCGGGCCGGGTCAATGCCACCAATATTGATCCCAGGTCAGTGCCACCAATACTGAACCCGGGCCGGGTCCCAGTGGCACCAATACTGATCCGGGGCCGGGTCAGTGGCACCAATACTGATCGGGGGCCGGGTCAGTGCCACCAATACTGATCCGGGGCTGGGTCCCAATGGCACCAATACTGATCCCGGGTCAGTGCCACCAATACTGATCCCGGGTCAGTGCCACCAATACTGATCCCGGGTCAGTGCCACCAATACTGATCCCGGGTCAGTGCCACCAATACTGATCCCGGGTCAGTGCCACCAATATTGATCCCAGGTCAGTGCCACCAATACTAAACCCAGGCCGGGTCCCAGTGGCACCAATACTGATCCGGGGCCGGGTCAGTGGCACCAATACTGATCCCGGGCCGGGTCCCAGTGACACCAATACTGATCCCGGGTCAGTGCCACCAATACGGATCCCGGGTCAGAACCACAAATACTGATCCCGGGTCAGTGCCACCAATACTGATCCCGGGTCAGTGCCACCAATACTGATCCCGGGTCAGTGCCACCAATACTGATCCCGGGCCGGGTCAGTGCCACCAATACTGATCCTGGGTCAGTGCCACCAATACTGATCCCGGGCCGGGTCAGTGCCACCAATACTGATCCTGGGTCAGTGCCACGAATACTGATCCCGGGTAGGGTCAGTGCCACCAATACTGATCCTGGGTCAGTGCCACCAATACTGATCCTGGGTCAGTGACACCAATACTGATCCCGGGCCGGGTCAATGCCACCAATACTGATCCCAGGTCAGTGCCACCAATACTGATCCCGGGCCGGGTCAGTGCCACCAATACTGATCCTGGGTCAGTGCCACGAATACTGATCCCGGGCCGGGTCCCAGTGGCACCAATACTGATCCCGGGTCAGTGCCACCAATACTGATCCCGGGTCACTGCAACAATACTGATCCCGGGTCAGTGCCACCAATACTGATCCCGGGTCAGTGCCACCAATACTGATCCTGGGTCAGTGCCACCAATACTGATCCCGGGTCAGTGCCACCAATATTGATCCTGGGTCTGTGCCACCAATACTGATCCCGGGTCGGGTCAGTGCCACCAATACTGATCCTGGGTCAGTGCCACCAATACTGATCCTGGGTCAGTGCCACCAATACTGATCCCGGGCCGGGTCAATGCCACCAATACTGATCCCAGGTCAGTGCCACCAATACTGATCCCGGGCCGGGTCAGTGCCACCAATACTGATCCGGGGCCGGGTCAAGGGCACCAATACTGATCCGGGGCCGGGTCCCAGTGGCACCAATACTGAACCCGGGCCGGGTCAATGCCACCAATACTGAACCCGGGCCGGGTCAGTGGCACCAATACTGATCCCGGGCCGGGTCCCAGTGGCACCAATACTGATCCCGGGCCGGGTCCCAGTGGCACCAATACTGATCCCGGGTCAGTGCCACCAATACTGATCCCGGGTCAGTGCCACCAATACTGAACCCGGGTCAGTGCCACCAATAGTGATCCTGGGTCAGTGCCACCAATACTGATCCTGGGTCAGTGCCACCAATACTGATCCCGGGCCGGGTCAGTGCCACCAATACTGATCCTGGGTCAGTGCCACGAATACTGATCCCGGGTCGGGTCAGTGCCATCAATACTGATCCTGGGTCAGTGCCACCAATACTGATCCTGGGTCAGTGCCACCAATACTGATCCCGGGCCGGGTCAGTGCCACCAATACTGATCCGGGGCCGGGTCAGTGGCACCAATACTGATCGGGGGCCGGGTCAGTGCCACCAATACTGATCCGGGGCTGGGTCCCAGTGGCACCAATACAGATCCCGGGTCAGTGCCACCAATACTGATCCCGGGTCAGTGCCACCAATACTGATCCCGGGTCAGTGCCACCAATACTGATCCCGGGTCAGTGCCACCAATATTGATCCTGGGTCAGTGCCACCAATACTGATCCCGGGCCGGGTCAGTGCCACCAATACTGATCCCGGGTTGGGTCAGTGCCACCAATACTGATCCTGGGTCAGTGCCACCAATACTGATCCTGGGTCAGTGCCACCAATACTGATCCCGGGCCGGGTCAGTGCCACCAATACTGATCCTGGGTCAGTGCCACGAATACTGATCCCGGGTCGGGTCAGTGCCATCAATACTGATCCTGGGTCAGTGCCACCAATACTGATCCTGGGTCAGTGCCACCAATACTGATCCCGGGCCGGGTCAATGCCACCAATACTGATCCCAGGTCAGTGCCACCAATACTGATCCCGGGCCGGGTCAGTGCCACCAATACTGATCCGGGGCCGGGTCAGTGGCACCAATACTGATCGGGAGCCGGGTCAGTGCCACCAATACTGATCCGGGGCTGGGTCCCAGTGGCACCAATACAGATCCCGGGTCAGTGCCACCAATACTGATCCCGGGTCAGTGCCACCAATACTGATCCCGGGTCAGTGCCACCAATACTGATCCCGGGTCAGTGCCACCAATATTGATCCTGGGTCAGTGCCACCAATACTGATCCCGGGTCGGGTCAGTGCCACCAATACTGATCCTGGGTCAGTGCCACCAATACTGATCCTGGGTCAGTGCCACCAATACTGATCCCGGCCGGGTTAATGCCACCAATACTGATCCCAGGTCAGTGCCACCAATACTGAACCCAGGCCGGGTCCCAGTGGCACCAATACTGATCCGGGGCCGGGTCAGTGGCACCAATACTGATCCCGGGTCGGGTCCCAGTGACACCAATACTGATCCCGGGTCAGTGCCACCAATACGGATCCCGGGTCAGAACCACCAATACTGATCCCGGGTCAGTGCCACCAATACTGATCCCGGGTCAGTGCCACCAATACTGATCCCGGGTCAGTGCCACCAATACTGATCCCGGGCCGGGTCAGTGCCACCAATACTGATCCTGGGTCAGTGCCACCAATACTGATCCCGGGCCGGGTCAGTGCCACGAATACTGATCCTGGGTCAGTGCCACGAATACTGATCCCGGGTAGGGTCAGTGCCACCAATACTGATCCTGGGACAGTGGCACCAATACTGATCCCGGGTCAGTGCCACCAATACTGATCCCGTGTCATTGCCACCAATACTGATCCTGGGCCGGGTCAATGCCACCAATACTGATCCTGGGTCAGTGCCACCAATACTGATCCCGGGCCGGGTCAGTGCCACCAATACTGATCCTGGGTCAGTGCCACGAATACTGATCCCGGGCCGGGTCCCACTGGCACCAATACTGATCCCGGGTCAGTGCCACCAATACTGATCCCGGGTCACTGCAACAATACTGATCCCGGGTCAGTGCCACCAATACTGATCCCGGGTCAGTGCCACCAATACTGATCCTGGGTCAGTGCCACCAATACTGATCCCGGGTCAGTGCCACCAATATTGATCCTGGGTCTGTGCCACAAATACTGATCCCGGGTCGGGTCAGTGCCACCAATACTGATCCTGGGTCAGTGCCACCAATACTGATCCCGGGCCGGGTCAATGCCACCAATACTGATCCCAGGTCAGTGCCACCAATACTGAACCCGGGCCGGGTCCCAGTGGCACCAATCTGATCCGGGGCCGGGTCAGTGGCACCAATACTGATCCCGGGCCGGGTCAGTGCCACCAATACTGATCCTGGGTCAGTGCCACCAATACTGATCCTGGGTCAGTGCCACCAATACTGATCCCGGGTCAGTGCCACGAATACTGATCCCGGGCCGGGTCAATGCCACCAATACTGATCCCAGGTCAGTGCCACCAGTACTGAACCCGGGCCGGGTCCCAGTGGCACCAATACTGATCCGGGGCCGGGTCAGTGGCACAAATACTGATCCCGGGTCGGGTCAGTGCCACCAATACTGATCCCGGGACAGTGCCACCAATACGGATCCCGGGTCAGAACCACCAATACTGATCCCGGGTCAGTGCCACCAATACTGATCCCGGGTCAGTGCCACCAATACTGATCCCGGGCCGGGTCAGTGCCACCAATACTGATCCTGGGTCAGTGCCACCAATACTGATCCCGGGCCGGGTCAGTGCCACCAATACTGATCCTGGGTCAGTGCCACGAATACTGATCCCGGGTAGGGTCAGTGCCACCAATACTGATCCTGGGTCAGTGCCACCAATACTGATCCTGGGTCAGTGCCACCAATACTGATCCCGGGCCGGGTCAATGCCACCAATACTGATCCCAGGTCAGTGCCACCAATACTGAACCCAGGCCGGGTCCCAGTGGCACCAATACTGATCCGGGGTCGGGTCAGTGGCACCAATACTGATCCCGTGCCGGGTCCCAGTGACACCAATACTGATCCCGGGTCAGTGCCACCAATACGGATCCCGGGTCAGAACCACCAATACTGATCCCAGGTCAGTGCCACCAATACTGAACCCGGGCCGGGTCCCAGTGGCACCAATACTGATCCGGGGCCGGGTCAGTAGCACCAATACTGATCCCGGGCTGGGTCCCAGTGGCACCAATACTGATCCCGGGTCAGTGCCACCAATACAGATCCCGGGTCAGAACCACCAATGCTGATCCCGGGTCAGTGCCACCAATACTGATCCCGGGTCAGTGCCACCAATACTGATCCCGGGTCAGTGCCACCAATACTGATCCCGCGCCGGGTCAGTGCCACCAATACTGATCCGGGGCCGGGTCAAGGGCACCAATACTGATCCGGGGCCGGGTCCCAGTGGCACCAATACTGAACCCGGGCGGGGTCAGTGCCACCAATACTGATCCTGGGTCAGTGCCACCAATACTGATCCTGGGTCAGTGCCACCAATACTGATCCCGGGCCGGGTCAATGCCACCAATACTGATCCCAGGTCAGTGCCACCAATACTGATCCCGGGCCGGGTCAGTGCCACCAATACTGATCCGGGGCCGGGTCAAGGGCACCAATACTGATCCGGGGCCGGGTCCCAGTGGCACCAATACTGAACCCGGGCCGGGTCAGTGCCACCAATACTGAACCCGGGCCGGATCAGTGGCACCAATACTGATCCCGGGCCGGGTCCCAGTGGCACCAATACTGATCCCGGGCCGGGTCCCAGTGGCACTAATGCTGATCCCGGGTCAGTGCCACCAATACTAATCCCGGGTCAGTGCCACCAATACTGATCCCGGGTCAGTGCCACCAATACTGAACCCGGGTCAGTGCCACCAATACTGATCCTGGGTCAGTGTCACCAATACTGATCCTGGGTCAGTGCCACCAATACTGATCCCGGGCCGGGTCAGTGCCACCAATACTGATCCTGGGTCAGTGCCACCAATACTGAACCCGGGCCGGGTCCCAGTGGCACCAATACTGATCCGGGGCCGGGTCAGTGGCACCAATACTGATCGGGGGCCGGGTCAGTGCCACCAATACTGATCCGGGGCTGGGTCCCAGTGGCACCAATACTGATCCCGGGTCAGTGCCACCAATACTGATCCCGGGTCAGTGCCACCAATACTGATCCCGGGTCAGTGCCACCAATACTGATCCCGGGTCAGTGCCACCAATATTGATCCCGGGTCAGTGCCACCAATACTGAACCCGGGTCAGTGCCACCAATACTGATCCTGGGTCAGTGCCACCAATACTGATCCTGGGTCAGTGCCACCAATACTGATCCCGGGCCGGGTCAATGCCACCAATATTGATCCCAGGTCAGTGCCACCAATACTGAACCCGGGCCGGGTCCCAGTGGCACCAATACTGATCCGGGGCCGGGTCAGTGGCACCAATACTGATCGGGGGCCGGGTCAGTGCCACCAATACTGATCCGGGGCTGGGTCCCAGTGGCACCAATACTGATCCCGGGTCAGTGCCACCAATACTGATCCCGGGTCAGTGCCACAAATACTGATCCCGGGTCAGTGCCACCAATACTGATCCCGGGTCAGTGCCACCAATACTGATCCTGGGTCAGTGCCACCAATACTGATCCCGGCCGGGTCAATGCCACCAATACTGATCCCAGGTCAGTGCCACCAATACTGAACACAGGCCGGGTCCCAGTGGCACCAATACTGATCCGGGGCCGGGTCAGTGGCACCAATACTGATCCCGGGTCGGGTCCCAGTGACACCAATACTGATCCCGGGTCAGTGCCACCTATACGGATCCCGGGTCAGAACCACCAATACTGATCCCGGGTCAGTGCCACCAATACTGATCCCGGGTCAGTGCCACCAATACTGATCCCGGGTCAGTGCCACCAATACTGATCCCGGGCCGGGTCAGTGCCACCAATACTGATCCTGGGTCAGTGCCACCAATACTGATCCCGGGCCGGGTCAGTGCCACCAATACTGATCCTGGGTCAGTGCCACGAATACTGATCCCGGGTAGGGTCAGTGCCACCAATACTGATCCTGGGTCAGTGCCACCAATACTGATCCTGGGTCAGTGCCACCAATACTGATCCCGGGCCGGGTCAATGCCACCAATACTGATCCCAGGTCAGTGCCACCAATACTGAACCCGGGCCGGGTCCCAGTGGCACCAATACTGATCCGGGGCCGGGTCAGTAGCACCAATACTGATCCGGGGCCGGGTCAGTGGCACCAATACTGATCCCGGGCTTGGTCCCAGTGGCACCAATACTGATCCCGGGTCAGTGCCACCAATACTGATCCCGGGTCAGTGCCACCAATACTGATCCCGGGTCATTGCCACCAATACTGATCCTGGGCCGGGTCAATGCCACCAATACTGATCCTGGGTCAGTGCCACCAATACTGATCCCGGGCCGGGTCAGTGCCACCAATACTGATCCTGGGTCAGTGCCACGAATACTGATCCCGGGCCGTGTCCCAGTGGCACCAATACTGATCCCGGGTCAGTGCCACCAATACTGATCCCGGGTCAGTGCCACCAATACTTATCCTGGGTCAGTGCCACCAATACTGATCCCGGGTCAGTGCCACCAATATTGATCCTCGGTCTGTGCCACAAATACTGATCCCGGGTCGGGTCAGTGCCACCAATACTGATCCTGGGTCAGTGCCACCAATACTGATCCTGGGTCAGTGCCACCAATACTGATCCCGGGCCGGGTCAATGCCACCAATACTGATCCCAGGTCAGTGCCACCAATACTGAACCCGGGCCGGGTCCCAGTGGCACCAATACTGATCCCGGGTCAGTGCCACCAATACGGATCCCGGGTCAGAACCACCAATACTGATCCTGGGCCGGGTCAGTGCCACCAATACTGATCCCGGGTCGGGTCAGTGCCACCAATACTGATCCTGGGTCAGTGCCACCAATACTGATCCTGGGTCAGTGCCACCAATACTGATCCCGGGTCAGTGCCACGAATACTGATCCCGGGCCGGGTCAATGCCACCAATACTGATCCCAGGTCAGTGCCACCAATACTGATCCCGGGCCGGGTCAATGCCACCAATACTGATCCCAGGTCAGTGCCACCAATACTGAACCCGGGCCGGGTTCCAGTGGCACCGATACTGATCCCGGGCCTTGTCCCAGTGGCACCAATACTGATCCCGGGTCAGTGCCACCAATACGGATCCCGGGTCGGGTCAGTGCCACCAATACTGATCCTGGGTCAGTGCCACCAACACTGATCCTGGGTCAGTGCCACCAATACTGATCCCGGGCCGGGTCAATGCCACCAATACTGATCCCAGGTCAGTGCCACCAATACTGATCCCGGGCCGGGTCAGTGCCACCAATACTGATCCCGGGTCGGGTCAGTGCCACCAATACTGATCCTGGGTCAGTGCCACCAATACTGATCCTGGGTCAGTGCCACCAATACTGATCCCGGGTCAGTGCCACGAATACTGATCCCGGGCCGGGTCAATGCCACCAATACTGATCCCAGGTCAGTGCCACCAATACTGAACCCGGGCCGGGTCCCAGTGGCACCAATACTGATCCGGGGCCGGGTCAGTGGCACCAATACTGATCCCGGGCCGGGTCCCAGTGACACCAATACTGATCCCGGGACAGTGCCACCAATACGGATCCCGGGTCAGAACCACCAATACTGATCCCGGGTCAGTGCCACCAATACTGATCCCGGGTCAGTGCCACCAATACTGATCCCGGGCCGGGTCAGTGCCACCAATACTGATCCTGGGTCAGTGCCACCAATACTGATCCCGGGCCGGGTCAGTGCCACCAATACTGATCCTGGGTCAGTGCCACGAATACTGATCCCGGGTAGGGTCAGTGCCACCAATACTGATCCCGGGCCGGGTCAATGCCACCAATACTGATCCCAGGTCAGTGCCACCAATACTGAACCCAGGCCGGGTCCCAGTGGCACCAATACTGATCCGGGGTCGGGTCAGTGGCACCAATACTGATCCCGTGCCGGGTCCCAGTGACACCAATACTGATCCCGGGTCAGTGCCACCAATACGGATCCCGGGTCAGAAACACCAATACTGATCCCGGGTCAGTGCCACCAATACTGATCCCGGGTCAGTGCCACCAATACTGATCCCGGGTCAGTGCCACCAATACTGATCCCGGGCCGGGTCAGTGCCACCAATACTGATCCTGGGTCAGTGCCACCAATACTGATCTCGGGCCGGGTCAGTGCCACCAATACTGATCCTGGGTCAGTGCCACGAATACTGATCCCGGGTAGGGTCAGTGCCACCAATACTGATCCTGGGTCAGTGCCACCAATACTGATCCTGGGTCAGTGCCACCAATACTGATCCCGGGCCGGGTCAATGCCACCAATACTGATCCCAGGTCAGTGCCACCAATACTGAACCCGGGCCGGGTCCCAGTGGCACCAATACTGATCCGGGGCCGGGTCAGTAGCACCAATACTGATCCGGGGCCGGGTCAGTGGCACCAATACTGATCCCGGGTCAGTGCCACCAATACTGATCCCGGGTCAGTGCCACCAATACTGATCCCGGGTCAGTGCCACCAATACTGATCCTGGGCCGGGTCAATGCCACCAATACTGATCCTGGGTCAGTGCCACCAATACTGATCCCGGGTCAGTGCCACCAATATTGATCCTGGGTCTGTGCCACAAATATTGATCCCGGGTCGGGTCAGTGCCACCAATACTGATCCTGGGTCAGTGCCACCAATACTGATCCTGGGTCAGTGCCACCAATACTGATCCCGGGCCGGGTCAATGCCACCAATACTGATCCCAGGTCAGTGCCACCAATACTGAACCCGGGCCGGGTCCCAGTGGCACCAATACTGATCCGGGGCCGGGTCAGTGGCACCAATACTGATCCCAGGCCGGGTCCCAGTGGCACCAATACTGATCCCGGGTCAGTGCCACCAATACGGATCCCGGGTCAGAACCACCAATACTGATCCCGGGCCGGGTCAGTGCCACCAATACTGATCCCGGGTCGGGTCAGTGCCACCAATACTGATCCTGGGTCAGTGCCACCAATACTGATCCTGGGTCAGTGCCACCAATACTGATCCCGGGTCAGTGCCACGAATACTGATCCCGGGCCGGGTCAATGCCACCAATACTGATCCCAGGTCAGTGCCACCAATACTGAACCCGGGCCGGGTCCCAGTGGCACCAATACTGATCCGGGGCCGGGTCAGTGGCACCAATACTGATCCCGGGCCGGGTCCCAGTGACACCAATACTGATCCCGGGACAGTGCCACCAATACGGATCCCGGGTCAGAACCACCAATACTGATCCCGGGTCAGTGCCACCAATACTGATCCCGGGTCAGTGCCACCAATACTGATCCCGGGCCGGGTCAGTGCCACCAATACTGATCCTGGGTCAGTGCCACCAATACTGATCCCGGGCCGGGTCAGTGCCACCAATACTGATCCTGGGTCAGTGCCACGAATACTGATCCCGCGTAGGGTCAGTGCCACCAATACTGATCCTGGGTCAGTGCCACCAATACTGATCCTGGGTCAGTGCCACCAATACTGATCCCGGGCCGCGTCAATGCCACCAATACTGATCCCAGGTCAGTGCCACCAATACTGAACCCGGGCCGGGTCCCAGTGGCACCAATACTGATCCGGGGCCGGGTCAGTGGCACCAATACTGATCCCGGGCTGGGTCCCAGTGGCACCAATACTGATCCCGGGTCAGTGCCACCAATACTGATCCCGGGTCAATGCCACCAATACTGATCCCGGGTCAGTGCCACCAATACTGATCCTGGGCCGGGTCAATGCCACCAATACTGATCCTGGGTCAGTGCCACCAATACTGATCCCGGGCCGGGTCAGTGCCACCAATACTGATCCTGGGTCAGTGCCACGAATACTGATCCCGGGCCGGGTCCCAGTGGCACCAATACTGATCCCGGGTCAGTGCCACCAATACTGATCCCGGGTCACTGCAACAATACTGA
>NW_027252253.1:0-28041 GCF_044704955.1 Pristiophorus japonicus
AAAACTAATGACCAGGAGATCGCCCAGCTTCACTTTCACCACCTCGCACACATATTGCCCACAGTATCGCTCGCCCAAAAAACCGCCCGTAAAAAGTGGAACTAACTGGAACTAATCACAGCGTTATGGATGCCATGTTCTATATCACATGTCACATTATTTAAAAGGCTGCTCTGCTTCAATCTCGGGGTAGTTCGGATGTACTCTGGAGGTCTTTGGAGGTGATGTGAACATCTGTATAAACATCTTTACCATACTGTAAACAATTGGAATTTAATAGGTGTCTTCATTGGGACATTCATTTTTTGTGACCAATCGATGGAAAACAGAGAGCTATTGTAATAGGGCCTGTCCTTTCTCACCCTCTCTTGATAACCAATTAATTACATGCTGCAGACTCGAGATGGCTGAAGGTATGCTCCACAGCATTATGTGCCCAATGTAAGACATGCCAGACTGATGAGGAGGACCAAACGTTACAGGGAGTACAGGGAGAAGCAGTCTTACCTCGACTCGCCCGACACCACCTGCCTTTGGAGATTGCGCTTCCACAAAGAGGTATGCCAGTTCATAAGGGGAGATCTGCAGCCTGCCAGCACCATCAGTACTGCACTGTCCGTCGAGGTCAAAGTCACCACGGCACTGTCGTTCTGTGTGTCGGGTTCTTTTCAGGCCACAGCTAGTGACATTTGTGGACTGTCTCAGCATGCCACACATTGCTGCTTTAGACAGGTCACTGAAGCCCTGTATGCACGCAGGAGAGACTTGATCAGCTTCCCTATGACCAAGGAGGCACAGAGTGAGAGGGCTTTAGGATTCTCCAGAATTGCAAACTTCCCCAAGGTGCAGGGAGCAACAGACTGTGCGCACATTGCGATGTAGGCACCTTTTCAGGAACCTGAGGTTTTCAGGAACCACAAGGGATTCCACTCCCTGAATGTCCAACTCGTTGTCGACCACCAGCAAATTATAATGGCAGTGAATGCTAAATTTCCGGGCAGGATCCATGATGCTCACATCCTGTGTGAGAGCACTGTATCTGACTTGTTTAACAATCAGCCACAAGGTCAATGCTGGATGCTTGGTGACAAAGGATATGGCCTCGCCTCACCACCTGGCTGATGACCCCCCCTGCGTGACACGCACACCGAAGCTGAGAGGCGATACAATGAGAGCCACAGGGCCACTTGCAATATCGTGGAGAAAACCATTGGAGTGCTTAAGCAGCACTTTAGATGCTTGGACCACTCAGGAAGCGAGCTCCAATACCACTCTGAGCAGGTAGCTCAATTCATGGTGGTGTGCTCCATGCTGCACAACTTGGCTATCAGGAGGGGACAAGAATTGCCTAAAGAGTCTGACTAGAGAGAGGAAGAGGAGGATGAGGAGGTGGATGCTGACATTGGCCCATACAATCAGGCAGACGCTGAAGCCATGCCCCCGCTCCCTGTAGACAGCATGAAAGGGCCCGTGGTGGCATGATAGCTGCAAGAGCCTTACGTCAGGAGCTCATCAATGAACATTTTGTCTGAAAGAAAATTGGTGGTATTTATAAAATGACACACTGCTGGGTGTGCAGGTCATACATCAATGGTGGACATCACCTTGGTGACAGTTAAAGTTTAAGTTGATTGAAGTTAAGTGTAATTATACCCTTTGATGTTAAGGAATCACCAGCATGTAACAGTGCAGCTATCTGAGCCAATGTGCGACAAGGTTTTTGCTAAATAAAAAACATTTAAACCGAACATTTGATTGAAATCATCTGTATTTCTGTAAAAAACAACCTTCCCCGCCCCCCCACCCCCCGGCTTCTCCTCCCCACCTCGACCCCTTCCTCTTCCCCTCTTCAAGATGCCTGGCCGAGGAGCTCCTCAGGTGATGCTTCATTGGGGGTGGGGGGGAGGGGGGATGATGGCCGAACCGCTGCTTGGACGAATACGGGAGAGGATGGTCCTGAGGTGGGAACATGCTCCGAGCCAGAAGCAAGAAGTTGCTCCTGGCTCTCATGTATCGTTGGCAATGGAGGTGCGGCATCTTGGGGTGCAGTGTCATGCTCCGGGATCACTGGGTGCCCTCTGTCACCAGTGTTCCTGGCTACCAGCTCCAGGGCCTCCCCAATCCCTTCCATGTTATATCTTATTTGTTGGACAAAAACTCGGTGCCAACTATGTTCTTGGTGCTTAGTAGGCTTTTTGCTGCTGGTGAATCTCCCTCCTTCCTCCCAAAGCAGCCACACCACAGTCACACACACTTTCAGTCCCTCTCAGCTCCCTCTCTCTCTGTGTCCTCTCCTGCGCATGTAATGATGACCCTTGACCTAGTGACTCACGAGAATCGAGCATTGCTATGCCGTTGTTAAGGACGGCGACACTTTGCGGCAGAAGGTCACAGAGATTTATCGCTAACGCCCATTTCATATCGCTCGCGTCAACGGCCACTTTCAAAAATGGAGACTAGATGCTTTGAGAATAGGCGAGAAGCCCGCGATCTGAAAACCCATTTTTATTGCCCACGCCAGAAATAACACCCATTTTTGGGCGACCTGCACAAAAGTGTAAAATCTAGCCCATAGTCTATGAATGAAGCTGTAGCCCTCTCAACTCATTCGTTGCTTTAGTTTATTTTTCCCTCTTACTTTTTTTCTCTCTTGCTTTGTTTTCCCTTTGTTTTTATTTTGTTTCAGTGTTTCTCATATCTGATTTATTTGTTGACAAGTCCTGTAGTGTGTTAACTTGCAAGATTGTTGTCAATGAATTAGCTGATCCCTTTTGATGGTGGGACAACATGTTTTAAATGTTAATGGGTGCAGGTTAAATCAGGAGATATAGGGGGAGAAATTCGGGTCATTTGCCTCTCCTGTTAGCGCCCAGGAGCATTAACGGGGCACAAATGACTTCTCGGCTGGGGCGGGGCGTGGAACCGCTATTGACTCCCGCGAAATTCCGCAGGAGTTAACGGCAGTGCTAACCGGTAGCGTTCCACACCGACCGGTAGCGCCGCAGGCTGCTGCGCTGTGATGACATCATCATCACCGTGCACAGAGATTCGTTTTCGCCCGAGAGCGAAAATTCAGTAGCGCCCTGTGAGGCTGGCACAGGCGATGCCCACACCAACTCTGCAGGATGCGTACCAGGCTTTAGTGGTGCCTGCAGGGTGAAAATTAAAGGGGAGGTGTGACCCTGTCCTTTTTTTAAATAGCCGACTTATCGGTCGTGGCCTTGCCCGCTTCAAATCACGGGGTCCGTGCAGCGATGTTGCAGCCCGGCACTCCGCTTCTGTGTTGGGTTGCTGCTACGACACTCTGCTCCCTAGTAGTCTAGCGGTGACTCCTTCTCCCTAATGCAGAGAAGGAAGTGGAGCACGAGAATTTGCACTTCGCTTTCTCTAAGGGCCGGTAAGCCCAATTTAGCTGCGAGGCGAGGCCTCTGCACCTGGTGCAGGAAGTCCCACCTCGCAGCTGTTATTACCCCCAAAATTGCATTCCGCCCCATAATTTCTAGTTGTGGTCATGTGCAAAAACAAATTGGAGGAACATGTCAACAGGAAATACAACTGCTGCAGGCCATTATCTCATTACCTATCAAAGTGTAAAGATGATTTGTTTGTTGTTTTCTTGACTGGTTCAAAAGAAAAGACTTTGGGTTAGAATTTGTTGTCAAAATAACGGTGAAGCTAATGGCGCTCGTTGTTATTTATGCACAAATGCCAAAGCAACTTTATGTGTGGGGCAGTTGCGCGATTAAACAAGAATGTACAAAAGTTGCTGTCTGTAATGCGGCGCTCCACCGTTAGATTGCGAAAATGATATCTCGTTGTCTGACTCATCGTTGAAATGCATTGAACAGTCTGAAGTTGCTTTATTTGCACGGTAGTTATTAATTAAACTCGCCATAGAAAATTAAACTTTGTCCATTTCAGTCTAAGTACCCTTTTAACGATGTGGCAAGTGTTAATTACTGCCAGAGAACCTTTCTGACACTGAATATTAACTATTACAAGTGTGGAGTCTCATTCCTTCAGGGCTTAACTGTTGCAGATTTGAAAAATGTAACATTTTAATTAATTTTTTTACTTTCCCTTCCTGTCTCTTTTTCCTCTCTTAATCCAATCTTTATTTCCCTACATTGTTTCTCTTTCCATACCGAATTTGAAATTGAGTTCACCCAATCTAATTTACACTTCTTTCTCAGTCCTTGAGCTGTTAATTTCACAATCCTTCAATCTGATTGGTTAAGGGGATACCTTGTTGGTTTCTTTGTTAGAAGCCCGGCAGATTTTAACTCTCGGGCCTCACTTGAATGCAGCTGGTCAGCATCTCACCCGTTTTGGCTGGAGGAAGGGAGGGAAGGGGTTTGGGGGCACTGAAGCTGGTTTGCTTCATCCTTCTCCTGGGCAGGCAAAGGTTTTCTAACACTTACTTGGGCAATGAGAAGACTCGCGAGAGTGTCAATATGCCTGAGTGCAAAGGAATGATCTATCACACGTGCGCACACACATAGAAACATAGAAACATGGAAAATAGGTGCAGGAGTAGGCCACTCGGCCCTTCGAGCCTGCACCACCATTCAATATGATCATGGCTGATCATTTTTACAACTTTAGTACCCCGTTCCTGCTTTCTCTTCATACCCCTTGATCCCTTTAGCCGTAAGGACCACATCTAACTCCCTTTTGAATATATCTAATGAACCGGTCTCAACAACGTTCTGTGATAGAGAATTCCACAGGTTCACAACTCTGCGTGGAGAAGTTTCTCCTCATCTTGGTCCTAAATGGCTTACCCCTTACCCTTAGGCTGTGACCCCTGGTTCTGCACTTCCCCAACATTGGGAACATTCTTCCTGCATCTAACCTGTCCAATCGCATCATAATTTTATCTGTTTCTATGAGATCCCCTCTCATTCTTATAAATTCCAGTGAATATAAGCGTAGTCGATCCAGTCTTTCTTCATATGTCAGTTCTGCCATCCCGGGAATCAGTCTGGTGAACCTTCGCTGCACTCCTTCAATAGCAAGAATGTCCTTCCTCAGATTAGGAAACCAAAACTGTACACAATATTCAAGGTGTGGCCTCACCAAGGCCCTGTATAACTGCAGTAAGACCTTCCTGCCCCTGTACTCAAATCCTCTCGCTATGAAGGCCAACATGCCATTTGCCTTCTTCACCGCCTGCTGTACCTGCATGCCAACTTTCAATGACTGATCTCGTTGCACCTCCCCTTTTCCTAATCTGTCACCATTCAGATAATATTCTGCCTTCCTGTTTTTGCCACCAAAGTGGATAACCTCACATTTATCTACATTATACTGCATCTGCCATGCATTTGCCCACTCACCTAACCTGTCCAAGTCACTCTGCAGCCTCTTAGCATCCTCCTCACAGCTCACACTGCCACCCAGCTTAGTGTCATCTGCAAACTTGGAGATTTTACATTCAATTCCTTTGTCTAAATCATTCATGTATATTGTAAATAGCTGGGGTCCCAGCACTGAACCTTGCGGCACCCCAGTATTCACTGTCTGCCATTCTGAAAAGGACTCATTTATTCCTACTCTTTGCTTCCTATCTGCCAACCAGTTCTCTACCCATGTCAATACATTACCCCCAATACCATGTGCTTTAATTTTGCACCAAGCCTAAGATGCGAATGGTATCTTGCATCAATTTTTCCATCTTCCCGTTTGAATCTTTCTCTCTCTCTTTGAACGTAAAGGGAGGGAATCAACCATTTGATTGAAATACGAGTTGTTTGGGAGATGTCTTATGACAGGGAACCCCTCCCACATTTGCAGTTTACTGCATTCTGTATCAGGGGATAGTATGAACTGAGTCTATCAGGGAGGAAAGAGGATTCCTTGTCCCCTTTAGAATCTGTCTAAACTCTCAAGTACGCTGCTTAAGTTTTATTTTGTTAATCGACAATTAATTTTCTTCCCCCATGTGCAGCAGCAGCCTGATAGTCTAGCTGCCTGGCTGTAGATAGCGGGGAGGAGATGTTGTCTCCTGCGGTTTGTGTCGTTTCTTCACGTGAAAAACCGCTCTCCATCAACACTGTCCATGGTGACCTTGACTGTTGCAACCACCACATTGGCACCCCAGCCTCTGTCACTCCGGAATCGGCTCCATCTCGCGGAAGATGCTGACTCACTCCCGCCCCTACGCCCACAGCCCCCCACCCCCTCCCACCAACCCCTAACCTCCCCGGAGTGTACAGTTCCACAGGCACCTGCTTGTTCCTTCAATATTTCACCCAAGTGCCCCACTTGTAACGCGTGAGGCCCAGAACAGCGCTCATTCAATTATCAGGCCGTTTCATGCATCAGCGCAGGTCTTCAGTCGTCCTTGTTAACCCTTGCCACTGGATAAAGGCCTAGCTCTGTCAAGCCCGTGTGGTTGCTGGTGTGCAACGGCCACCACACATTAAAAAAAATCCATGCACAGGCATCTTCCACCTCTTCGATTGGAGTTCAGGACTGGAACATTGGGTCCTTCATTGAAACATCTGTGAAGCCATGTGGAAGCAAGTCATCCTTGTTTAAGGGACCGCCTATGATGAGGATGATGATGACGTTTTGGATGGAAAGTAGCAGCTGGTGTGTCAGGGAATAAAAATCAGGCAGCACCAAGAGAAGGCTGCCGGCAACAAGGCAATTCCGGGAGGGAGGGTATTGTAAGGGTCGTCCACTGTTGGTCAAGGAAGCTGTAACCAAGCCTGACCACTTAGACAATTCAATAAAGAAGCAAAAATAAATCTGGATTTCTAGAAAAGTTGGAAGGCGTGACCTTAGGAAGGCACACGAGATGCTGAAGCTTAAATTAGAGGAGAGCTTGACTATTTGACAATATCCAGAGAATTATGGGACCAAAACTAACTGATCCATCATAGTTCTCAATTACACTTAAAAGAAAACAATAAATTGAATCTTCACATCCTCTGGATGTTCCAAAGCACTTCACAGCCAAAGAACTTGTTTTGAAACGTAGTCACTACTGTTTTGTGGATAAACACAGTAGCCAATATTGCAAGGATGCACAAACAGCAAAAAAGATGACCAGTTAATCTGTTTTGATTTAAATATTGCCATGGGATCTTTTACATCCAATTAAACAAGTGGATAATGCCTCAATTTAAGAAAATAAGAAATAAGAGCAGGAGTAGGCTGTACGGTCCATCGAGCCTGCTCCATCATTCAATAAAATCATTGCTGAACTTCTACATCAATTCCGCTTTCCTGCCCTATCCCCATATCCCTTGATTCCCTTAGTGCACAAAAATCTATCGCTCTCTCAATCTCGAAAATACTCAACGACTGAGCTTCCTCAGCCTTCTAGAATAGAAAACTCCCAAGATTCACAACCCTCTGAGTGAAGAAATTTCTCCTCATCTCAATCCTAAATGGCGACCTCTTATCCTGAGATCATGACCCCCATTTCTAGACTCTTCAGGCAGGGAAAACAGGCTCTCAGCATCTACCCTGTCAAGCCCTGTAAGAATTTTATATTTCAATGAGATCACCTCTCATTGTTCTAAACTACAGAGAATATAACCCATTCTACTCACTCTCGCCTCATAGGAATCAATTTAGTGAGCCTTTTTTGTACGTTGTCTGTGGCAAGTATATCCTTCCTTAGGAAAGGAGGGCAAAACTGTATAGGGCATTCCAGGTGCGTTCTCACCAAAGCCCTGCACAATTGCAGCAAAATTTCCTTGCTCTTATATGGCAACCTCCTTGCAATTTACATTTTCCTTCCTTAATTGCTTGCTCTACCTGCATATTGACTTTCTGTGATTCACATACAAGGACACCCAAATCTCTCTGAATGCCAACATTTACCAATCTCTCATCTTCCAAAAAAAACTACTTTTCAAATATTTCACTGTCTCATTTGAAAGATGGCACCTCCAACAACACAGCCCTCCCTCAGTGCTGAGTGTTGGTTAGACTATGTGCTAAAGTCCTGGTGAGCCTTGATTGGAAGGTTTCTATTTTTGTGGATACATTTTTCCAAATGATTGAAGCAGTCAATCAACACTGGGTATGCAATGTTGTATCTCGCCTAATTTAACATTAACATATGATGACATCATAATATTCCTTCAACCTATTAGCATAGACTTGTTGAGAATATTTTGATCCATTGCCAAAACTTATGGAAGATGTTTGTGGAGGAGCAGCTAAGGGTATGGCACAGCAATGAAAAATTGTCAATTAAGGATGCCTCCAAATAGATGGCCAACTTTGTGGCCCAGACAATTCGGTGTTCGGATAGCATTTGCTGGCCAACATTGAATGTTTCCCACAAGGTTTTGGGGGGAATGGTAGCCTAATGATAATGTTACTGGACTAGTAACCCAGAGGCCAAGACTAATAATCCAGAGACATGAGTTCAAATTTCCACCATGGCAGCTGGGGAATTTAAATTCAGTTAATTAAATAAACATGGAATAAAAAGCTAGTATCAGTAATGAAACTATCAGATTCTAGTAAAAACCCATTTACTTCACTAATGTCCTTTAGGGAAGGAAATCTGCCGTCCTTACCTGGTCTGGCCTATAAGTGACTCCAGACCCACAGCAAAGTGGTTGGGGCCAAAATTCAGCCTCCTGTTAAGGCCTCTGGCCACTGGAAAGCGGCGGCCATGCGGCGGTGTCGATTTTTTGTCGAATTGCCGCCACTCGCAAAATTTTCCTCGGGTGTTTTACTGGCAGTGATCATATCTGCCCCGCTCCTCCCACTTCTGCCCCACTGCTGCCGAAGCCTCCTAAGTGCACCATCAAAGTGCGCACCACCGATGTCCCACCCCAGAAGCGAAATTCAACTGAGAAAGTCTTCCGGCCACTGGCTGAAGTCCCTGCCAGCTTTTTCTAGTCAGTGCACTGTGTTTGAAATAGCAGTGCGGCTGCCATTTTATTTATTTTTTGTCGGATGACTGCCAGGTCGGCCCAACAATTATGCCCCCGGGTTCAGCCGGGCCGCCACCAGGCAGCTTGGCAACCCCTCTTGGGTGCCAGGCCGGTAGCCCGGCCGAAACCCTCCCTGGTGGCCCAGTGGACCGAACTTAAAAAGATGCAGAGCTTGCAGCGGCCCTCCCCTTTAACTGAAGGGGAGAGACATTGTGACGCGCCAGCGCAATGAGGTCACCAGCCTGGCGCTGATGACTGACAGCGGCGGACACTCCATCCCGCTCCTATTATAACTCCATCCAGCCCCCATTATCACTCCGTTCCTGCTCCCACTTCCGTCCCCATGATGATCCACTTCTGCCCCGCTCGAAAAAAAATGACAAAGAACTGAATGTTGCCACATCCATTGCAGCGGCCAAAACACTACAAAAATGGTAGGTGCGACCTGTTTCCGGCAGAAGTGAATTTCAGCACCCTTGACTCTTAACTGCCCTCTGAAATGGCCCAGCAAGCCACTCAAGGGCAATTAGGGATGGACAATAAATGTGGGCCTTGCCAGTGATGCCCACATCCCAAGAATGAATTAAAATAATGTTCCTAAGAGATGTGAGCATCTTTGAGTTATCATTCTCACTAACAAGTAATCATTAGACTTGATGGGCTGAATGGCCTCTTGCTGTGCTGTATTATTCTATGATTCTGTATTATTCCATGAAATAGCAAGAGTCTGGAAGGATCTATGTCTCCCATGTTGCCTCAGCAACTTTGAATTCCAAATATATACATCAGAATGTTTGATTCCTTTGTGAATACTGATCAAGGTTAAACTATCAGATGTCCCAGCATGTTGTTGCCGAGAGGAATGATGAGAATTGAATGAGAGTGGCTTGACGTACAGTGGCCAATATTAACATTTGCTTTATTTTCAAATTTACTTTCCCTTTTTTCTCCCTTCCTTACCTGAAGGCTCTGATTCTGGCTGGGATGCAGCTCCACGGGTATTCTTACTTTGTACTTTGCCCAAGTGGCCATTCTTCAACCAAGTCTGATCCTGTTCTCATTCGATATCCATTCATACTTTCCAGTGGCTCACTCATCATCATAGGCAGTCACTTGGAATTGAGGACAACTTGCTTCCACTCTTAAAATGAGTCTTTAGGTGGCTAAACAGTCCAGTACGAGAACCACAGTCCCTGTCACCGGTGGGACAGATAGTCGTTGAGGGTAGGGGTGGGTGGGACTGGTTTGCCGAATGCTCTTTCCGCTGTCTGCGCTTGATTTCTGCATGCTACCGCGATGAGACTCGAGGTGCTCAGCGCCCTCCCCGATGCACTTCCTCCACTTAGGGTGGTCTCCTCAGTAATGTACCTCTTCACCAAAAGAGTGTACGGAGATGTGGTTCACGAGTTAGTGATACAAAAGACTACGAATATACTCTGTATATTCTAAAATATACAGAGGTTTATTGAAGAACTGATCTGCAATTTACAGCTGGTGAGACAGTCAATTGCAATGTTAACAGTTCTTAAAAAAGGTAGAAAATACAATCTCAGTTCCAGTATAGAATCTAACTTTTAAATCTAAATTTCGTTACAGTATTATAGTTCTTAAAATTGTTTAATATCCATCAATTATCACCTTAAATCCCTGAGTAGTAGAAGACAATAGAGCTGGCATGATGCCTCTGCCCTGCTCTATAGTCGAGAGACGCTTAAGCGAGTCTGAGCGAATCTAAAAAACGTCATCGGAGCTCGCAATATTTGTACCTTTCTCGGTTGTTTTTCACAAGCATTTCTTGTTGATCAAGTTAATTAAGTTAATTAACGCTAGTTATATTTTAGCTGACATTTGCATTCAGCATATGACCATGGTGAGGTTACCATCTATGGTCAAAGAGCAGATGCCATTTGTTTATGTGGTGGGCACTTAACTGTTGTTACAACATGTGTCCCATTGTAAGAAGTTTTAATATAAGTTATGCAGGGTCACAAGAATTGGTCCAGTTTATGCGATAATTATTTCAAATTTAATCAATTCAGCTAAACTAACTACTGTTCCAACAATTGTCGATTGTCAGATTACCAAGCTATGGTCAAAGAGCAGATGCCCTTTGTTAGGCAATTCAGCAGGCTACTATTTCAAAAAATGGTCTTATTTTAAGAAGTTATGAGGTAACTTATCCAGGGTCGGCCCTTCAAGGCTAGAATTCCTTCACAATGCAGGGAGACAGAGTGAAACAAAATGGAGACAGAAGCAAAAGACAGAAAGGAGATGATTAAAAGTGGAGGGCAGAGAAACCCGAGGCAAAAAACAAAAGGGGCCACTGTACAGCAAAATTCTAAAGGGTCAAAGTGTAATAAAAAGGCAAGCCTGAAAGCTCTGTGCCTCAAAGCGAGGAGTATTTGGAACCCAGGAGAGGGCTCTGAGCTAGTTAGAGTGGGTGAGAGCTCAGATGAAAGAATGCAAAAGGCAGGAGGCAACAGAGCAGAGTAGCACTGGGGTAAGTGTAAACCACAAGGTGATAGGAAGGGACAATATGTATGAATATAAAGGGGCTGCAGGAGGGGTCAAAACTAAAAATCATGGTTTAAAAACTAGTATTAAAACACTCTACCTAAATGCGCGCAGCATTCGAAATAAAGTAAATGAGTTGACGGCACAAATCATTACAAATGGGTATGATTTGGTGGCCATTACAGAAACATGGTTGCAGAGTGGCCAAGACTGGGAATTAAACATACAGGGATATCTGACAATTCGGAAAGATAGACAAGAAGGGAAAGGAGGCGGGGTAGCTCGGTTAATAAAGGATGATATCAGGGCAGTTGTGAGAGACGATATTGGCTCTAATGAACAAAATGTTGAATCATTGTGGGTGGAGATTAGAGATAGAAAGAGGAAAAAGTCACTGGTGGGCGTAGTTTCTAGGCCCCCAAATAATAACTTCATGGTGGGGCGGACAATAATCATGGAGGCATGTGAAAGAGGAACGGCAGTAATCATGGGGGATTTTAACCTCCATATCGATTGGTTAAATCAAATCGCACGGGGTAGCCTTGAGGAGGAATTCATAGAATGCATACAGGATTGTTTCTTAGAACAGTATGTTACAGAACCTACAAGAGAGCAAGCTATCTTAGATCTGGTCCTGTGTAATGAGACAGGAATAATAAACAATCTCCTAATAAAAGATCCTCTCGAAATGAGTGATCACAGTATGGTTGAATTTGTAATACAGATTGAGGGTGAGGAAGTAGTGTCTCAAACGAGCGTACTATGCTTAAACAAAGGGGACTACAGTGGGATGAGGGCAGAGTTGGCGAAAGTAGACTGGGAACACAGACTAAATGGTGGCACAATTGATGAACAGTGGAGGACTTTTAAGGAGCTCTTTCATAGTGCTCAACAAAAATATATTCCAGTGAAAAAAAAGGACGGAAAGAGAAGGGATAACCAGCCGTGGATACCAAGGAAATAATGGAGAGTATCAAATTAAAAACCAATGCGTATAAGGTGGCCAAGGTTAGTGGGAAACTAGAAGATTGGGAAAATTTTAAACAACAGAAAAGAATGACTAAGAAAGCAATTAAGAAAGGAAAGATAGATTACGAAAGTAAATTTGTGCAAAACATAAAAACAGATAGTAAAAGCTTTTACCGATATATAAAACGGAAAAGAGTGACTAAAGTAAATGTTGGTCCCTTAGAGGATGAGAAGGGGGATTTAATAATCGGAAATGTGGAAATGGCTGAGACCTTAAATAATTATTTTGCTTCGGTCTTCACAGTGGAAGACACAAAAACCATGCCAAAAATTGCTGGTCACGGGAATGTGGGAAGGGAGGACCTTGAGATAATCACTATCACTAGGGGGTTAGTGTTGGACAGGCCAATGGGACTCAAGGTAGACAAGTCCCCTGGTCCTGATGAAATGCATCCCAGGGTATTAAAATAGATGGCGGAAGTTATAGCAGATGCATTCGTTATAATCTACCAAAATTCTCTGGACTCTGGGGAGGTACCAGCGGATTGGAAAGCAGCTAATGTCACGCCTTTGTTTAAAAAAGGGGGGCAGACAAAAGGCAGGTAACTATAGGCTGGTTTGTTTAACATCTGTAGTGGGGAAAATGCTTGAAGCTATCATTAAGGAAGAAATAGCGGGACATCTAGATAGGAATAGTGCAATCAAGCAGACGCAACATGGATTCATGAAGGGGAAATGATGTTTAACTAATTTACTGGAATTCTTTAAGGATATAACGAGCATGGTGGATAGAGGTGTACCGATGGATGTGGTGTATTTAGATTTCCAAAAGGCATTCGATAAGGTGCCACACAAAAGGTTACTGCAGAAGATAGAGATATGCGGAGTCAAAGGAAATGTATTAGCATGGATCGAGAATTGGCTGGCTAACAGAAAGCAGAGAGTCGGGATAAATGGGTCCTTTTCGGGTTGGAAATCGGTGGTTAGTGGTGTGCCACAGGGATCAGTGCTGGGACCACAACTGTTTACAATATACATAGATGACCTGGAAGAGGGGACAGAGTGTAGTGTAACAAAATTTGCAGATGACACAAAGATTAGTGGAAAAGCGGGCTGTTTAGAGGACACAGAGAGGCTGCAAAGAGATTTAGATAGGTTAAGCGAATGGGCTAAGGTTTGGCAGATGGAATACAATGTCGGAAAATGTGAGGTCATCCACCTTGGAAAAAAAAACAGTAAAAGGGAATATTATTTGAATGGGGAGAAATTACAACATGCTGCGGTGCAGAGAGACCTGGAGGTGCTTGTGCATGAATCCCAAAAAGTTAGTTTGCAGGTGCAGCAGGTAATCAGGAAGGCGAATGGAATGTTGGCCTTCATTGCGAGAGGGATGGAGTACAAAAGCAGGGAGGTCCTGCTGCAACTGTATAGGGTATTGGTGAGGTCGCACCTGGAGTACTGCGTGCAGTTTTGGTAACCTTACTTAAGGAAGGATATACTAGCTTTGGAGGGGGTACAGAGATGATTCACTAGGCTGATTCCGGAGATGATGGGGTTACCTTATGATGATAGATTGAGTAGATTGGGTCTTTACTCGTTGGAGTTCAGAAGGATGAGGGGTGATCTTATAGAAACATTTAAAATAATGAAAGGGATAGACAAGATAGAGGCAGAGAGGTTGTTTCCACTGGTCGGGGAGACTAGAACTGGGGGCACAGCCTTAAAATACTGGGGAGCCAATTTAAAACCGAGTTGAGAAGGAATTTCTTCTCCCAGAGGGTTGTGAATCTGTGGAATTCTCTGCCCAAGGAAGCAGTTGAGGCTAGCTCATTGAATGTATTCAAATCACAGATAGATAGATTTTTAACCAATAAGGGAATTAAGGGTTATGGGGAGCGGGCGGGTAAGTGGAGCTGAGTCCACGGCCAGATCAGCCATGATCTTGTTGAATGGCGGAGCAGGCTCCTGTTCCTAATTCTTATGTTCTTATGTTCTTATAAGATCTCACATGTACTTTTCTATTTCTGTTTGGATGAGATTGTGCTGCCTTTTGGTGATATGGATATATTGCCTACTATTTTTTTTCCTGGAAGGGCTATGCTTCTCTTAGGTAACAAAAAAGACTTGCAATCATATCGCGCATTTCACGACCACCAGACATCTCAAAGCCCTTCACAGCCAATGAAATACTTTTTGAAGTGTCGTCACTGTTGTAATGTGGGAAAAGTGGCAGCTAATTTGCTCACAGCAAGCTCCCACAAACAGCAATGTGATAACGACCAGATAATCTGTTATAGTGATGTTGATTGAAGGATAAATATTGGCCAGGACATGGGGGATAACTCCCCTTCTCTTCTTCAAAATAGTGCCATGGGATCTTTTACGTCCATCTGAGAGAGCATAGAGGGCCTCGCTTTAACATCTCATCCGAAAGGCGGCACCTCCGAAAATCAGCACGCCCTCAGCACTGCACTGGAAAGTCAGCCTAGATTTATGTGCTCAAGTCCCTGGAGTGGAACTTGAACCCACAACCGTCTGAATCAAAGGCACGTGTGCTACCCACTTAAAAATTTTTTTTATTAATATTTATTGAACATTAAGAACATTTACAACATCGTGATCATTCCATTGTATCATACAAATCCATTTCGCCCCTCTGCACAGCCGTTCCTCCAATACATATTAACATCAAAACCTGAAGTTTAATTTGTCTCCTGTAACATATATTAATCTATTGTACTTTACAAATTGATCATAAAATACTATCTTCAAATTCTTTTCTGAATAAAACATCCACAGAGCCTCATAATGATATTTTTGCTTATATTTAAAATACTCTTTCAAGTTTAAAAAGCATTCCTTCTTTGCATAATTACAAATCTAGCCAAACTGAACATTAATTTAATTGCTGCTCTGCTAGGTTCGGGCAGACTCTCCTACAATCCCCATCTCAAAATTGGGTCCCATGGGATTCCCATTGTTGCTTTTCGGTCTTCACCCAGCAAGAAAATCTCACACATCAACTCGAACATAGTACTTAAAATTCTTTAACTGCGGACATAACACCAGCAAATGGGACAGAATGTCATCCCGCGTCCCACACACTGGGCAAGTTGCCACCTCTCATCATCATCATAGGCAGTCCCTCAAAATCGAGGAAGACTTGCTTCCACTCTAAAAGTGAGTTTGTAGGTGACTGAACAGTCCAATACGGGAATTACAGTCTCTGTCACAGGTGGGACAGACAGTCGTTGAAGGAAAAGGTGGGTGGGGAGTCTGGTTTGCTGCACGCTCCTTCTGCTGCCTGTGCTTGCTTTCTGCATGCTCGCGGTGATGAGACTCGGTGCTCAGCGCCCTCCTGGATGCTCTTCCTCTACTTAGGGCGGTCTTTGGCCAGGGATTCGCAGGTGTCGGTGGGGTGTTGCATTTTATCAAGGAGGCTTTGATGGTATCCTCGAAACATTTCCTCTGCCCACCTGGGGCTCGCTTGCCATGGAGGAGTTCTGAGTAGAATGCTTGCTTTGGGAGTCTTGTGTCAGACTTGCAAACAATGTGGCCTGCCCAACGGAGCTGGTCAAGTGTGGTCAGTGCTTCGATGCTGAGGATGTTAGCCTGATCGAGGACACTAATGTAGTGCGTCTGTCCTCTCAGGGGATTTGCAGGATCTTGCGGAGACATTGTTGGTTGTATTTCTCCAATGATTTGAGGTGTCTACTGTATATGGTCCACGTCTCTGAGCCATACAGGAGGGCGGGTATCACTACAGCTCTGTAGACCATAAGCTTGGTGCCAGATTTGAGGGGCTAATATTCGAACACTCTCTTCCTCAGGCGGCCGAAGGCTGCGCTGGCACACTGGAGGCGGTATTGAACCTTGTTGTCGATGTCTGACCCTGCTGATAATAAACTCCCGAGGTATGGAAAGTGGTCCACGTTGTCCAGGGCTGCACTGTGGATCTTGATGACTGGGGGGCAGTGCTGTGTGGTGGGGTCAGGTTGGTGGAGGACCTTTGTCTTACGGATGTTTAGTGTAAGGCCCATGCTTTTGTACGTCTCAGTGAAGATGTTGACTATGACTTGGAATTCAGTCTCTGAATTTGCACAAACGCAAGTGTCATCCACTTACTGTTGCTCGATGACAGAGATTGGGACGGTCTTGCATCTGGCTTGGAGGCGACAGCGTTTGAACAGGTTCTCACTGGTTCTGTAGTTTAGTTCCACTCCAGCAGGGAGCTTGTTGAGTGTGAGGTGGAGCGAGGAAGATCGAGAAGAGGGTCGGGGCAATGACGCAGCCCTGCTTGACCCCAGTTCGGACGTGTGACATGACAGCGGAGAGATGGTACAGTTGTCCAAGAGGACTGTAGCCATTGGTAACCAGCTCATCGAAGCATTGGGGAGCATATCCCAACAGCTGACCACCATGACTGAGTACATTCCGCACATGGCAGAGTCCCTGGATGCAATAACCAGGAACACTGCTGGCACAGGCCTCCCAATGGTCCCTGAGCGCAGCACTCCACCCCTAGGTTCTGCACCACCACTGCGAACAACAGCTGAGAGCAAGGACCAAGATCCTGCTTCTGCGTCAGAGAATATTGCTCCCTCAGCAACCCCCACTCCCGTAGCCGTGCAACCACTGCATCTGCCTTCATCCCCCCCAGTAAGGCACCCTCTGAGGAGCTCCTCGGCCAGGCGCCATGGAGCGAGGAGGGGAAGGGGTAGAAATGGGTTGAAGAAGGAGAGGGGGGAAGGAAAGTGAGGTGCATGTGCGCAGGTGATGGCTGTGTTAATGCAATTTGTTGCAATATATGGGGGCTGGGGACCACGCTCCTGCTTTGCCATTGTATTCTGTGTTGCTGGACATGTTGAACATGTGATTTATGTCAATGGTGGAAAAAGTGGGGTGTGGGCAGGGGTTGGACGTTATTGGCTGTGATACTTATAATTTCAGACCAATGTTGCTAATAAACTTTTGTTATTGAACATAACCTTGTTGCGCATTGTCTCAGATAGCTGGACCATTACACACTGGTGGTTCCTTGCCATGAAAGGGTTAAATACAACTTAACATCAATCAACGTAAAATTTAACTGGCACCAAGGTGATGGGCACCATTGATGTCTGAGCTGCACACACACAGCAGTGTGTCAGCGTTGTCACTCACATCAGCGCTCTTTCAGGCAAATCTTTTGCGTTATCAGCTCCTCACGTAAGAGTGGGATTTTATAAATGCCAGCCACACCGCTGGCATTCGTTCCGGTTAGTTCCACTTTTTGTGGGCGATTTTTTGAGCAAGCGATATTGTGGGCGATATGTGTGCGAGGTAGTGAAATTGACAATGGGTGATCTCCATGGCCGCTAGTTTGAATAAATATGCTCTTTACGACAAAAAACAGTGAATCTCGGCATTAATTCCGTGCAGAAAGTATCGCTGGCCGATATTATGGCATTGATTTCGCACATTCTGCTGATTACGCCCCCAAAAAGTTGGCAGACAATAATATTTTTTCCTGGCGTTAAGCACAATGGGAAAATAACGCTCGTCGATAAGTCTCCTAAAAAAGCCCATCAGTCTCCATTTTGTGCCAAAATGCGTGCTTTATGGGTGTTATACGTCATTCCAGCAGTAAAATGGGCATTAAGTGGGTGTTAAGCATGCAAAAAAAGTGGAGGTTCTAGCCCATAGACCCTCACTACCGCTTCCAGCAACCAACCTGGAATTACCTCATATAATACATCTTTCACATGTATAATACCAACTTTTATAAAAGCTTGATTAAATATTTCGTCTCCTTCAATGCTTATCCACCTGTTCAAAACTAAGGGCTGTTCTAAAAAATCCTCAGAACCTTTGGGCATAAACTGCACATTTAAAAAAAATTGTGCCCAAGTCTCTGTAACCCCCTTTTCAAACCTAATTGTTTACAAAAACATATTGTATTCCATATAAAATATTTCCTGTCCTCCTATCCCACTTAATTGAAAAAAATGCTGAGAAAAACTCTTCCAAAAAATTGGTTTTGACTTCTGAAGAAATCTCTTCACCCATTTAATTCTAAAGGATTTTGTCTTCAAATCAATATCTGGGAAATTGAGTCCTCCTTGATTTCACTGTCCAATGATGGTATTGTAAGCATCTAAGGCTGGTTTCCCGTCCCATAAAAACCTCACATAAGCCTCTCGGATGGACTTTTCTGCCCACTCAGGAATATCCTCCACCTTCAATAAGTACCATAGTTTAGATAGCAGGAGAGTTGACACCACTGTCACTCTTCCTTGCACTTTCAACCACCTTCTCTCGTCAGTTCCCAATTTAATTGATTCACTTCACCCCGATCCTTCTTGCACCTCATATGCACCACCAGAACTTCCAAACCCTCCACCACCTTAAAAGGGCTTTCCTCCGACCACTGCCCCCTACTCCTTCCCACAACCAGGCATCAGGACTTGCTATAATTCACTCTGGTTCCTGAAGCTCTACACTACTCCTACACTACTCCCATAGCTTTCCTCACTGACTCCCCATCTCTCAACGTTAAGGTTGTGTCATCTAATAGTGCATAACCGACACCTGCCCGTAACTGGGAACCGCAACCCTGACTACGCCTTGTTCCTTTCGCATCATGTAACCTAATGGTTCTGCTATCAATGGGGACATAGAAACATAGAAAATAGGAGCAGTAGTAGGCCATTCAGCCCTTCGAGTCTGCACTGCCATTTAATATGATCATGGCTGATCCTCTATCTCAACACCATATTCCTGCTTTTCCCCATATCCCTTGATATCTTTTGTTTCTATAAATCTATCTACCTCTTAAATATATTCAGTGACTTGGCCTCCACAACCTTCTGTGGTAGAGAATTCCACAGGTTCACCACCCTCTGAGTGAAAACATTTCTCCTCCTCTCGGTCCTAAATTTCCTACCCCGTATCCTGAGACTGTGACCCCTTGTTCTAGACTTCCCAGCCAGGGAAAACATCCTCCCCACATCCAGTCTATCCAACCCAGTCAAAATTTTATACGTTTCAATGAGATCCTCTCTCATTCTTCTAAACTCTAGTGAATATAGGCCTAGTCGAACCAATCACTCCTCTTACGACAGTCCTGCCATCGCACGAATCAGTCTGGTGAACCTTCGCTGCACTCCCTCTCTGGCCAATATATCCTTTCTGAGGTAAGGAGACCAAAACTGCACACAATATTCCAGGATCAATCTCACCAAGGCCCTATATAACTGTAGTAAGACATCCTTGCTCCTGTACTCAAATCCTCTTGCAATGAAGGCCAACATACCATTTGCCTTCTTAACTGCTTGCTGCATCTGCATGTTTGCTTTCAATGACTGTGTACAAGGACACCCAGGTCCCTCTGTACATTGACACTTCCCAAGCCATCATCATTTAAATAATACTTTGTCCTTACATTTATCCATGTTATACTGCATCTGCCATGTGTTTGCCTACTTACTCAACCTATCTAAATCGCCTTGCAGTGTCTTTGCATCCTCCTCACAACTCACAATCCCACCTAGTTTTGTGTCGTCAGCAAACTTGGAAATACTACATTTAGATTCTTCATCCAAATCATTTATACATATTGTGAATAGCTGGGGCCCAAGCACTGATCCCTGTGATAACACACTAATCACTGCCCACCACCTCGAAAAAGCCCCGATTATTCCTATTCCTGTCAGTTAACCAATTTTCAATCCATGCTAATACATTACTACCAATCCTATGTGCTTTAATTTTGCACACTAACCTCTTATGTGGGGACTTTATCAAAGGCCTTCTGAAAATTCAAATACACTACATCCACTGGTTCTCCCTTATCTATTCTATCAGTTACATCCTCAAAAAACTCCAGTAGGTTTGTCAAACTTGATTTTCCTTTCATAAATCTATGTTGACTTTGTTTAATCCTATTGATATTATCTAAGTGTGCTGTTATCACATCCTTTATAATGGATTCTAACAGGAACTGTTCCATAATCTATAGAATTTTGGAAGATGACAACCAATGTATCTACTATTTCCATGGCTACCTATTTAGTACTCTGGGATGCAGATTATCAGACCCTGGGGATTTATCGGCCTTCAGTCCCATTAGTTTCTCCAGCAGCATTTTCTTACTAATAATAATTTCCTTTCATTCCTTTTGCTCACTAGATCCTTCGTTCCCTAGCATTTCTGGGAAGTTATTTGTGTCCTCTTCCTTGAAGACAGAACTGAAGTATTTATTTAATTGTTCTGCCATTTCCTTGTTCCCCATTACAAATTCTCCGGTTTCTGTCTGTAAAGGACCTACATTTGTCTTCACTAATCTTTTTCTTTTTATGTACTTGCAGAAACTTTTGCAGTCAGTTTTTATGTTCCTTGCAAGTTTACTCTCATACTCTATGTTTCCCCTCTTAATCAATCTCTTGGTCCTTTTTTTGCTGAATTCTAAAATGCTCCCAAACCTCAGGCTTGCTATTTTTTCTGGCAACTTTGTATAACTCCTCTTTGGATCGAATACTATCCTTAATTTCTTTTGTTAGCCATCGTTGGGCCACTTTTCCTTTTTTATGCCAGAAAGGAATGTGTAACTGTTGCAATTCATGAATTCGTCCTTTAAATATTTGCCATTGCCTATCCACCGTCATGCCTTTTAATTAATCTTCCCAATTTATCATAGCCAATTCATTCCTCATACCTTCGTAGTTTTCTTTGTTTAGATTTAGGATTTACTGCAACTTAGTAAGCCACTTCCAAACGTGCACACAAATTTGTCCAAGAAGGCAAAGTGTTGAAAATAAAGATTTCAATGTTTGACGATAACATCCAATTGCCTACCCTTGTGTGCTATTAGTTGGTATGATTGGATTAGGTTGAGGGTGAGTCTGAGGGGTGGCTAGTGAGATGCGGAAGTGATAATGTAAATAGAGAGTGAGGGATGGGTGGAGGTGAAAGGTAAGTTGGTGTGAGTAAGGATGTGCAGGAGTAAGGTAGGGAAGGCAGGGTGATGGGGATGTGATGAGTGGCACAGCAGGATGAGGTTGAGTATGGTTTGCAGAAATGTTTCGTTATCTACTGCGATCATTGAAAGGATTGCACCATTGCAGCCAGGTCCTCCTGACGACATCCCTGCTTGTGCCCTCCTTTGCAATGTACAACCAGGCTTTGTTGGTCTCCTGGGGAGGTCTCTTCCGCCCATTGGAAGGAAAGAGAACCTCCCCACATGCTGTGACTTCCTCCATAAGCATATGGGAGGGAGTCATGGGAAAGCCTGGGTGCACCTTTGTGCAGTGTTTGTCAGTGTTTGCAGCACCTCAATGCTGCAGAACACTGACAACACAACTGTCAAAATCAATTTGTCCATGGTCCCTTTGAGGAAACCAGCTGATGAAGATTCATCAAATGATCATTTCATCAAATGATGTCACCAGACCCGCTGCCTTTTAATTGGCCGGGAATCTTGCTGGTTGGGCTTAACAAACCCTATCATCGTAAAGTTACTTGGAGTGAGCAGGCTGCAGCCAACAGCGGACTGGAATCTTGCTATTTACAATCTATATTAACGACTTGGAAGAAGGGACCGAGTGTAACGTAGCCAAGTTTGCTGATGATACAAAGATGGGAGGAAAAGCAATGTGTGAGGAGGACAGAAAAAATCTGCAAAAGGACATAGACAAGCTAAGTGAGTGGGCAAAAATTTGGCAGATGGAGTATAATATTGGAAAGTGTGAGATCATGCACTTTGGCAGAAAAAAATCAAAGAGCAGGTTATTATTTAAATGGAGAGAGATTGCAAAGTGCTGCAGTACAGCGGGACCTGGGGGTACTTGTGCAAGAAACACAAAAGGTTAGTATGCAGGTACAGCAAGTGATCAAGAAGGCCAATGGAATCTTGGCCTTTATCGCAAAGGGGATGGAGTATAAAAGCAGGGAAGTCTTGGTACAGTTCTACAGGGTAATGGTGAGGCCACACCTCGGATACTGTGTGCAGTTTTGGTTTCCATATTTACGAAAGGATATATTTGCTTTGGAGGCAGTTTAGAGAAGGTTGATTCCAGAGATGAGGGGGTTGTATTATGAGGAAAGTTTGAGTAGGTTGGGCCGCTACTCATTGGAATTCAGAAGAATGAGAGGTAATCTTATCGGATCGTATAAGGTTATGAGGGAACTTGACAAGGTGAATGAAGAGAGGATGTTTCCACTGATAGGGGAGACTAGAACTAGAGAGCATGACCTTAGAATAAGTGGCCATCCATTTAAAACTGAGATGAGGAGAAATTTCTTCTCTCAGAGGGTTGTGGATATGTGGAACTCACTGCCTCAGAGAGCTGTGGAAGCTGGGACATTGAATACATTTAAGACAGAAAGAGACAGTTTCTTAAACGATAAGGGAATAAAGGGTTATGGGGAGCAGGCAGGGTGGTGGACCTGAATCCATGATCGGATCAGCCATGATCGTATTGAATGGTGGAGCAGGCTCGAGGGGCCGTATGACCTACTCCTGCTCCTATTTCTTATGTTCTTATGTAAAGACCATGGCTGCCCCCAGACTCGCCTCAGTCGTTTCGGATTGGACCACTTCACTTCCCATTTTAATAAAGAATTCAATCATGTTGTGGTCACTCTTCCCTGAAGGACCCCGCACAACAAGACTGTTAATTAACCCCTTCTCATTACACAATACCCAATGTAGGATAGCCTATTCCCGAGTAAGCTCCTTAAGATACTGGTGTAAAAAAACATCTCGTACACACTCCAGGAATTCATCTGCCACAGTATTATTACTAATTTGGTTTGGGCAGTCTATATGTAGATTAAAGTCACCTACGATTACTGTAGTACCCTTGCTACATGCATCTCTAATTTCCTGTTTGATGTCATCCCCTACCCTACCACTACTGTTTGGAGGCCTATAGATAACTCCCACCAATGTTTTCTGCCCCTTTGTACTCCTTAGCTCCATCCAGACTGATTCTACATCTTGATTTTCTGAGCCAGTATCCTTTCTCACTATTGCTCTGATTTCATCCTTTACTAACAACGCCACACCACCCCCTCTTCCTTTTTGCCTGTCCTTCCTAAATATCGAATATCCTTGGATATTCAGTTCCCAACCCTGGTCACCCCACAACCATGTCTCCGTAATTGCAACTATATTGTATCCGTTTACATCTATTTGCGCTCTTAATTCATCTACCTTATTACAGATGCTTTGTGCATTTAGATACAATGCTTTTAAATTTGTCTTTTTAACATTATTAGACATCTTAACATTATTTTGTACTTTAGCCCTATTTGTCTCATCATTATTTTTTCTTACCTGGACCCTATTTGCTAGTGCACTCTGTTGTTTGTATGCTTTTCCCCTTCCTGACATAATCTGGTTATCCTTACCACAATCACTTTCCTTCATTGCTTCCTTTCCTTTTCTCTTTAGCATTCTAGATTGTTCTCTACTGTTACCATCCTCCCTCCACCTCCCACTCCCTTATTTAGTTTAAAGCCCTGTCTACCTCCCTGTCTACCTCCCTAGTTATCCGGTTCGCTAGAACTCTGGTCCCAGCATAGTTCAAGTGTAGTCCGTCCCCACGGAACAGCTCTCTGTTTCCCGAGTATTGGTGTCAGTGCCCGCAGAATCGAAACCCACTTCTCCCACACCAACTTCTGAGTCACGCATTCATCTCCCTGATTCTATTGACCCGATGCCAATTTACTCGTGGCTCAGGTAATAATGCAGAGATTATTACCTTTCTGGTTCTGCTTTTTAATTTAGTCCCTAACTGCTCGAACTCTCTCAGCAGAACCTCTTTCTTAGTTCTACCTGTGTCTTTGGACAACTCTGACTCACTGATCTCTGTATTGGAAAATACTTGGATAAAAAAACATTACATTTAGCACAGCTAAATATGTTTGAATTAAAAATCCTTATCCACTCAATGACATTTTTCCCGAAACCAAATGCTTCCATAACCATCAATAAAAACTCATGAGAGACTCTATCAAAGGCTTTCTCTCGATCTATCTTTAGCACATAAGCTTCCCTCCCAATCTCTTCCATGAGTTTTATCGCATCTCGGATTGAGACCAGAGGCAGTGATGTCGTGGCCTATGACTCCATAGGAATGAGAGGGCAAAACTATTTGCGGCATCACCTCCTTCATACGATTTGCCATAACCTTCATCAAGTTCTTATAATCCACATTTAATAATGTGATGGCCCTCCAATTCTTCAGATCCCTTCTATCCCCTTTATTTTTATAAGCTAACCTTATGATACCTCTCCTCATAGATGGGGCCAGGCTGCCCTCAGTTTTAATCTCCTTAGAAACTGCTAAGACCAATTGACTTAAAATCTCTAAAAATTCTTTATAAAATTCTGCACCGAGTCAATCGGACACTGGGCTCCTCCCACCCCCCCCCCCCCCCACCATCCTCACCCTTCATTCCACTTCTTTCTACTTTTATTTCCACTAATCCTACTTCTTTGTCACACATGCTTCTCTCATCCTCCTTTGAACCCTCTTCAATAAAAGCACTAACCTTCTCCATTGCCAATTTGGAAATTTCTTACATAAGAAGAACGTAAGAAATAGGAACAGGAGTAGGCCAAGATCATGGCTAATCTGATCATGGACTCAGCTCCACTTCCCTGCCCGCTCCCTATAACCCTTTATTCCCTAATCGCTCAAAAATGTGTCTCACTCCACCTTAAATATATTCAATGACCCAGCCTCCACAGCTCTCTGGGGCAGAGAATTCCACAGATTTACAACCCTCTGAGAGAAGAAATTCCTCCTCATCTCAGTTTTAAATGGGCGACTCCTTATTCTGAAACTGTACTCCCTAGTTCTAGATTCTCCCTAGTTCTAGATTCTCCCATGAGGGGAAGCATCTTCTCTGCATCTATCGTTGAGCCCCCTCAGTACCTTAATATGCTTCAATAAGATCACCTCTCATTCTTCTAAACTCTAATGAGTATAGACCCAACCTACTCAACTTTTCCTCATAAATCAACTCCTTCATCTCAGGAATCAACCTAGTGAACCTTCTCTGAACTGCCTCTAATGCAAGTATATCCTTCCTTAAATAAAGAGACCAAGGGCCCGAAATTCAATACCGTTGGAAAGCTGGTGCTCCCCCCATCTTTATGCAGCCATTTGCACCAAAATTTGAGAGTGGCTGAGCCTCCCCATGTTCAGCTCCAAAAGTGAACAAATGAGTTCCAGCGCTAATGAACCCTTCCAAAGTGGATTTTTCAGCAGTGTAGCTGTCGTAATTTGAGCGTTATCACCACTGAGAAATTCAGCATGCAGGTAAAGGTTTCTAATGAGCCAGCTGGCTTTTTAAAGGCCAGGGTTTGCAGCAAGACCTCATTATTTAAAGGGGCTGCTCCTCAATTTCTGGCTGCACTTCAGTCCCACACTCCTGATCTTTGGGCACCCTGTGCGGAGGGGAGCGGGTAGGTCCGAGTGCATCCTCGTAGGACTGCTCCTGGGCACGGCCAAGGGTGCCATCAGCCGGTCCAGGCAGCGGGCGGTCGAGGGGGTCGTTCAGCCTGACTGCCTGCCTCTCTTCCGCGCGTACATCCGCGCCAGGGTGTCCCTAGAGATGGAGCACGCGGTGTCCACCGGTACGCTCGCGGCCTTCCGCGAGAGGTGGGCGCCGGAGGGACTGGAGTGCATTATCACCCCCGGCAACCAAATTTAAATTTGATTTTACATGTTTTAAAGTTTAATTTGTTTTACTTGCCGGGTTTTTAGTGTCCCCCTCCCCTTTTATAGGGGGCACTTGTAAAAAAATATATAATTTTAATGCCCCCAAAAAAATCACAAAAAAAACACAAAAAAAACAAAAAAAACAAAAAAATATAAAAAAAGAGGGCAGTTAAAAGTGTCTGGAGTGTCCCCCAGATTGGGGGGGGGGAGATCTAATGTTTATTTTGTTCCCCCCACAAAAGAGTTGCAGCAAGACCCTGAGGGGGGAAGGAGTTGGAAGGAGTTTGGAAGGATGGCTGGTGTAAGAGATGCAAGGAGAGCCAACCAGTTCACTGATATGGAACTGGAGACACTGATGGACGATGTGGAGGACAGAAGAAGAATACTGTTTCCTGACGTGGGGAGACCTGGCGGACAGGCAGTACATAATAGAAACATAGAAACATAGAAAATAGGTGCAGGAGCAGGCCATTCAGCCCTTCTAGCCTGCACCGCCATTCAATGAGTTCATGGCTGAACATGAAACTTCAGTACCCCATTCCTGCTTTCTCGCCATAACCCTTGATCCCCCGAGTAGTAAGGACTTCATCTAACTCCCTTTTGAATATATTTAGTGAATTGGCCTCAACTACTTTCTGTGGTAGAGAATTCCACAGGTTCACCACTCTCTGGGTGAAGAAGTTTCTCCTCATCTCGGTCCTAAATGGCTTACCCCTTATCCTCAGACTGTGACCCCTGGTTCTGGTCTTCCCCAACATTGGGAACATTCTTCCTGCATCTAACCTGTCTAAACCCGTCAGAATTTTAAACGTTTCCATGAGGTCCCCTCTCATTCTTCTGAACTCCAGTGAATACAAGCCCAGTTGATCCAGTCTTTCTTGATAGGTCAGTCCCGCCATCCCGGGAATCATTCTGGTGAATCTTCGCTGCACTCCCTCAATAGCAAGAATGTCCTTCCTCAAGTTAGGAGACCAAAATTGTACACAATACTCCAGGTGTGGCCTCACCAAGGCCCTGTACAATTGTAGCAACACCTCCCTGCCCCTGTATTCAAATCCCCTCGCTATGAAGGCCAACATGCCATTTGCTTTCTTAACCGCCTGCTGTACCTGCATGCTAACCTTCAATGACTGATGTACCATGACACCCAGGTCTCGTTGCACCTTCCCTTTTCCTAATCTGTCACCATTCAGATAATAGTCTGTCTCTCTGTTTTTACCACCAAAGTGGATAACCTCACATTTATCCACATTATACTTCATCTGCCATGCATTTGCCCACTCACCTAACCTATCCAAGTCACTCTGCAGCCTAATAGCATCCTCCTCGCAGCTCACACTGCCACCCAACTTAGTGTCATCCGCAAATTTGGAGATACTGCATTTAATCCCCTCGTCTAAATCATTAATGTACAATGTAAACAGCTGGGGCCCCAGCACAGAACCTTGTGGCACCCCACTAGTCACTGCCTGCCATTCTGAAAAGTACCCGTTTACTCCTACTCTTTGCTTCCTGTCTGACAACCAGTTCTCAATCCACGTCAGCACACTACCCCCAATCCCATGTGCTTTAACTTTGCACATTAATCTCCTCCTCCTCAGGTAGTAATGCATGGAGAGAGATTGTAGGGGAGGTGTGAGGCACCTCCATATATGTGAGGAGGGTGCTGGCCAATCTGCACCCAGCCCTTCCAGGATGGCGATGATTCGATGCCTCCTAGCTTTGGGGCAATGGGGATCCTCCTCCTCCTCCTGCACCTCCTGTACCTCCTCCTCCTCCTCAGGTAGTACTGCTGGCTCAACCTCCAACGGCTGTCCCGTCATGATGGGTAGGTTGTGCAGCATGCAGCAGACCATGACGATTATGGAAACTCACTGAGGACAGTACTGCAAGATGCCACAAGAGCGGTCCAGGCACCGGAATCTCTGCTTAAGGAT
>NW_027252256.1:0-27981 GCF_044704955.1 Pristiophorus japonicus
CTTTAGTCACTCTGTTCCGTGTTATATATCGGTAAAATCTTTAACTATCCATTTTTATGCATTGCACAAGTTTACCTTTGTAATCTATCCTTCCTTTCTTTATTGCTTTCTTAGTCATTCTTTGCTGTCGTTTAAAATTTTCCCAATCTTCTATTTTCCCACTAACCTTGGCCAACTTATACGCATTGGTTTTTAATTTGATACTCTCCTTTATTTCCTTGGTTATCCACGGCTGGTTATCCCTTCTCCTACCGCCCTTCTTTTTCACTGGAATATATTTTTGTTGAGCACTATGAAAGAGCCCCTTAAAAGTCCGCCACTGTTCCTCAATTGTGCCACCGTTTAGTCTGTGTTTCCAGTCTACTTTAGCCAACTCTGCCCTCATCCCACTGTAGTCCCCTTTGTTTAAGCATAGTACGCTCGTTTGAGACACTACTTCCTCACCCTCAATCTGTATTACAAATTCAGCCATACTGTGATCACTTATTCCGAGAGGAGCTTTTACTAGCTTCAATCATTAATTTTCTCTTTACATGTGATGAACTTTTATCCCTATCTCGTCTACACACTGTATTTTAGGAGAATGGTTTAAAATTTTAAGTGCTTATTGTCATGTATTCAACCAACATTGTAACCCATATATAATCTGACCTCAGTTGTACACTATGAGAACAATGACCACTAGGTGGTGAACTTGTGCGAGACGCTTCTAACCTGGACCTTCAGGTATAAAAGGGGAAGCTCCACCCACTTTCATCACTTGAGTGCTAAGGAATAAAGTACAGGCCACAGACTGACCTTCTCTCAAGCATGGGTCTCGTGTGCATTTCTACTGTATAGTAAGGATGTATCAATGGCGACGAGAAACTGGGATTTAAACCACGTGAGCATGGCCGCTAGCAGAATAGACGAGAGATACTGTGTTAAGGAATGGTTGGGACAGAGAATCAACATTGTTGAAGCAGCACACAGTTCTCCAAGCAGACAAGGGCAATCGGGTATGCCTCAACATGTAGTCGAACCCAGAGGGGGAGTTCGACAGAGATAATGGCAAGCAGAACGGCGATTCACACCATTGCAAGGGACAATGTGGCCAGTAATGGGGCCATCAACACCTGTTAATGGCACAATCAAGGACAGTCACATGGGTAGTCAGGGACGATTGACTAGCAAGGGATCTTTTGTTTCCAACAACAGCTCATGTTGGAGGCATGGAGGCACAAACTCAGGCGGAGATTGCAGAGATGAGCAAAATACCTACAGAAATTGCAGAAATGAACGCTGGGGGAAATTGCTGGAAGCTGAAGTTCAGTGAGTTCATGTGGAGCACGTATACAGTTCATAGACTAGGATGCCACCGATAATGATGAAATTGCTCCTCAGTGGCATCCCAGTATCAATGGAGCTAGACACGGGGGCTAGTCAGTCCCTGATGGGTAACAAATAGTTTGAAAAGTTGTGGGCGTCCCAGGCCAGTAGGGCCAAAATTATCACCGATTGACGCACAGCTACGGACATACACCAAGGAGATCATTCCGGTGCTTGGCAGCGCCACGACAATCGTGACCCACAAAGATTCGGAGAACAGGTTGCCGCTCTGGTTTGTCCCGGGGGATGGTCCCGCACTACTGGGGAGGAGTTGGCTTGCTGTCATGAACTGGAAATGGGGCAATGTTAATGCTATTTCCTCTGTGGAGCGAGTTTCATGCTCACAGATCCTGCACAAATTTGACTCATTATTTCAACCCGGCATTGGCACTTTCATGGGGGCCAAGGTAGTGATTCACATAAACCGGAAAGCCAGGCCAGGACACCACAAGGCCAGAGCGGTGCCGTACGTGATGTGGGAAAAGATAGAAGGTGAATTGAACCGCCTGCTGAGGGAAGGTATCATTTTGCCAGTCGAATTCAGTGACTGGGCGAGCCCGATTGTACCGGTGTTCAAGGCGGATGGGTCGGTCAGGATATATGGTGATTACAAGGCCACCATCAATCGGGTGTCACTCCAAGACCAATACCCGCTACCGAGAGTGGAGGAACTCTTTGCGATGCTATCCGGTGGCAAACTTTTTTCAAAATTGGACCTAACCTCAGCTTACATGTCCCAGGAGCTGGCGAGAGAGTTGAAGAAGCTGACCACCATCACGACACACAATGGGTTGTTTAAGTACAACAGATGTCCGTTCGGGATTCGCTCGGCCGCCGCGATCTTCCAACGAAATATGGAAAGCCTCCTCAAGTCGATTCCAGGGACGGTGGTTTTTCAGGACAACATCCTCATCACGGGTTACGAGACTGAAGAACACCTCCACAACCTGGAGGAGGTGCTACGCAGACTGGACCGGGTGGGGCTGCGACTGAGAAAGGCGAAGTGCATCTTCCTAGCTCCAGAGGTAGAATTCCTGGGGATGAGGGTAGGAGAAGACGGGATGAGCCCTACTGCGTCCAAGACGGAAGCGATCCAGAGAGACCCAGACCCCGTAACACGACGGAGCTGCGTTTGTTCCTGGGGCTCCCCAACTATTTGGTCACTTTCTTCCCAAATTGAGCACGCTGCTAAAGCCGCTACACGTGCTCCTAAGCAAAGGTCGCGAATGGGTCAGGGGGGACAGCCAGCAAAGGGCTTTTAATATAGCACACAATTTGTTATGTTCCAACAATCTGTTAATGCGATATGACCCATGTAAGAAACTTGTGTTAACGTGCGATGCGTCGTCCGATGGTGTCGGGTGTGTGTTGCAGCATGTCAATGTCAAGGGTCAGTTACAGCCGGTAGCTTATGCCTCCAGAGGTCTGTCCCAGGCAGAAAGGGGCTACGGGATGATAGAAAAGGAGGCGCTCGCATGTGTATATACGGTAAAGAAAATGCACCAGTACCTGTTTGGCAGGAAATTTGAGCTGGAGACAGATCACAAACCCCTCACGTCCCTTTTGGCCGACAACAAGGCCATAAATGCAGACGCATCGATCCACATACAGAGGTGGACACTCACGTTAGCCACCTATGACTATACAATTCGGCACAGACCGGGCACTGAAAACTGCGCCGATGCACTCAGCAGGCTCCCACCAGCCACCACTGAGGGGGCTACCGAGCATGCCGCTGAGATGGTCATGGCTGTTGAAGCTTTCGCAAGCGATGGCTCACCCGTGACAGCCCGTCAGATTAAAGTCTGGACAAATAGAAACCCGCTATTGTCTCCAGTCAAGAAATGTGTCCTGAATGGGGACTGGGCAGCCACCTACAGGGCATGCCCTGAGGAATTTAAACCATTTCACAGGGGCAGGGATGAACTCTCGATTCAGGCCGATTGCCTACTGTGGGGAAACCGCGTAGTCATGCCCCAGATGGGCAGAGAGGTGTTCATCATAGAACTCCACAATGAGCATCCGGGCATTGTCATGATGAAGGCAATTGCCAGGTCACACGTTTGGTGGCCAGGGATAGATGCAGATCTGGAAGTTTGTGTTCGCAGGTACAACACGTGTGCCCAGCTGGGCAATGCGCCCAGGGAAGCCCCCATTAGCCCTTGGCCATGGCCCGCCAAGCCTTGGTCACGCATCCATGATGACTTCACAGGTCCTTTCATCGGAAAAATGTTTTTGGTTGTAGTAGACGCTCACTCCAAATGGATTGAGTGTGACATTTTAAATTCAAGCACATCCTCTGCCACGGTAGAAAGTCTACAGGCAATGTTCGCCGCCCACGGTCTACCGGACATCTTGGTCAGCGACAATGGCCTGTGCTTCACAAGCACTGAATTCCAGGACTTCATGGCAGGCAATGGAATGAACCATGTCAGAAAGGCACCGTTCAAGCCAGCCTCAAACGGCCAGGCAGAACGAAAAGTGCAGATAATCAAACAGGGGATGCTCAGAATCCAAGGGGGTTCCCTACAAAGCCACTTATCACGCCTCCTGTTGGCCAATAGATCCCAACCACACTCGCTCACAGGGGTTCCACCCGCAGGGCTGCTAATGATAAGGATGCTCAAATCCCATTATCCCTTATACACCACACCATGAAAGAAATTGTTGAGAGCAGGCGCCAATCACAATATAACTACCATGACAGGAATGCGGAGAACGATATATTGGTGTAAACGACCCTGTTGTTGTCCACAACTACACTGCAGGGCCTAAATGTCTCGCAGGCACTGTGATTGCCAAAGAGGGCAATAGGATTCTGGTAGTTAAACTAACCAATGGACAAATCTGCCGCAAACATGTGGATCAAACAAAAATGAGGTTAAGCAAACCCATAGAAGAAGCAGAGGAAGAACACGATACAGAGTTCACTCCAGCACAGGTGACCGAACACCGGAACCAAAGGGAGGAGAGCCCAGTCACTGTGGGCAGTCCGGATAGGCCTGAGGCACCGCAAACAGCAGACACACAGGCCAGTGCCCAACAACCGGAGCCCCAACTCAGGCGCTCTGCAAGAGAGCGTAAACCACCAGAGAGACTCATCCTGTGATCCCAAAAAGACTTTGGGGTCATGTATTCAACCAGCATTGTAACCCATTTTTAAATTCAAAACCTGATAAAATTGATGACATGCAGCCAACGTGCAAAAGTAAGAATTCTTTTAATCACCGTTAATTAGCCGATAACCTTCTTCAGAATGAAATAAATAATAATATAATTACTGAGGAACAGTGGTATCCTCAATCATTCATTTTCTCTTTACATGTGATGAAGTTTTATCCCTATCTCATTTACACGCTGTATGAGAATGGTTTAAAATTGTAAGTGCTTATGACTCAGTTGTAAAACCATTGATTGTGTGTGTGTCTATACTTGATAGGAGGAGCACTTGAGACCGAAGTTCCAGTTCTATATATGTACCAATAGAATCAATTTCCACCAGTTTCTTTAAACCCAATAACATAATTTACTTCTAATGGGCTGGATGGAGGAACATGATCCATGTAAAAAATTGTTATCGTTTTACTTGAACTGAATGCTCATAAAATATTGGAGTGGGAACTAATTGGATAACAGCACTGCTGGCAACATTTGCGGAATAGATTCGTGCAGCCAAAACACACAATGACAACCTGGGACTGTGCGGCACCGAATACTCGGGGAAAAACAGTTAAACACTTCGTCCCTGGGTGGGCTCGAACCACCAACCTTTCGGTTAACAGCCGAACGCGCTAACCCATTGCGCCACAGAGACTGATGGAAGTATAAGGTGCAAGACATCCAAAACCAGGGTGTCAGTCAGATAAAGCTTCAGATTGCTCCGACCGGGATCGAACTTGTCCACTCTCAGTTGTACTTTTCCCAAATAAATGGAGGGACATTCATTGAGGATGCGTGGAAGCAGTCTGGTCCCGCACACTGCAGACACTTCCATGTCACCACCAACCAGCTCTCCCACAACCGGTGTGATCTACCTTCCAGCCTTCCGGTGCCTTGTCTGTGACAAAGTATTCTGATTGTCCCGAAGCCAGTATTAGGTTTGAATTCCTTTTTAGCTCCTGACTGCGGATATTCCTGTGATTAAACGGGAAATAAATGCTTACAGGGACAGTTGGATTCACCGTTTCTTTGCTTGGTGAAATTTCAAAGATTGAAAGCAACGCACATCAACCCCAAACGTCCCTTGAGATGGAAGCCCAGTTGCTGTTTCAAGCTTGAATGCAGGTACAAGCAGAACTTATTCAAAGAAAGTCCAAGTCCCTGAGACGCCTGATTATTTGCACCAAACTCTTTGCAAAGAGTTGAGGTACATGTTTGGTGATCTGGGCACATCTTTCCCCAAACTACAACACTTCAAACATAGCTCAATGGCTGTAAAGTGCTTTGGGGCGTCATGAGTTCCTGAAAGGCGCTGCAGATATGCAAGTCCTTCTTTACAAAAGTTCGATGCAATTTCAAAATATGCGAGCAATATCAGGGCTCCTCTGGGAACCCTCGTAAATTTCAATTAACAACTCCAAGGGAAATCACAGCCCGAGACCAACGAGCCAATTGTTTGACAAATGTGAAGATAAGGTGTAACCATGATCAAAGCATTTTTTTGTGTGTCGCTATTCAGAACATAAGAACTTAAGGACTAGGAGCAGGAGTAGGCCATATGGCCCCTCGAGCCTGCTCCACCATTTAATATGATCATGGCTGATCCGATCATGGACTCAAGTCCACATCCCTGCCCGTTCCCCATAAGCCTTATTCTCTTATCAGTTAAGAATCTATCTCTGTCTTAAATTTATTAAATGTCGTGGCTTTCTCAGCTCTCTGATGCAGTGAGTTCGACAGATTTACAACCTCTGAGAGAAGAAATTCCTCCTCATCACAGATTTAAATGGGCAGCCCCTTATTCTGAGATTATGCCCCCTAGTTCTAGTCTCCCCTATCAGTGGAACCATCCTCTCTGCATCCACCTTATCAAGCTCCCTCATTACCTTTAACGTTTCGATAAGATCACCTCTCATTCTTCTGAATTCCAATGAGTAGAGGCCCCACCTACTCAACCTTTTCTCATAAGTCAACCCCCTCATCTCCGGAGTCAACCCAGTGAACCTTCTCTGAACTGCCTCCAAAGCAAGTATATCCTGTAGTAAATATTGTAAGTGTTTGTGATCCTCGCCCAATTTGCCAGATGGACGGTTTGAATCGCCCCCACCTTACGAAAGTTCTAGATCCGGGAATTATTATTCAGAGTGTAAATTAAATGAGTCACGGAAAGGGATGCTTCAGTGATAAATCGTAGTATATTTATTTGGTCTAACATACACTGTCTAAAACATGCACTGCTAAACTAAATCACTTTCTCTGTGGAGAATAAAATCCCGGTTACAAACAACATACATACAGTACAGAAATGAACCTAGTAACACGCAGTAATTCCCTGGTGGATTCTAACCCCACCCCTACCAATGAATTACCCTCCCCAGAATAGCCCTGAAAAGCTTCCCTTCTGAGAAAACCCTGAGCCCTTACCCAGCTGGCCTGGGATATATGGTTACTGGCTTGGGACACTCGCGACCATGTTCACCACCACACGCAGCCCGTTTCCTTGCTCAGCTCAGCTGTGGGAATTCACTGCCTGGTCATCAGTCTCGGTGGCTTCTTCTGCAGTACTGCGGCCCCTTCCTCTGGTACATCGATCGGTGGAGCGAGAGCGAGAGGGAGAGGGGGCTCTCTCTAGACACAAGCTGCAAGCTGCAAGCTCCAAGCTTCACACCAAGCTCCAAGCTAATAATAACGTGGAAAGGACCCTGTCTTTCTGGGAGTCTTGCTTCCCCTATCTTTCCCGCCAATTTTTAAAAACCCCTTTGTTTCTAAGCACGGGTACTTAGTCAGTGATGGGAACGACCCAGCTCCTCCTTGGCTGGCCAGGCTGGTGGGTTCATTGTTCTGTGTCTCCTTCTGAGATGGAGGTGAGAAGTGCTTTTACAAATTAGAGTGGCTTTGTCAGTGGCCCCTCTTCCTGGCCGACAGCTCTTTTGTCAATGGATGACTGACAGCTCTTTTGTCCCAGCGAACTGCTATGCGGTCTCTGGATTTTTAACAAAACCAGCTTTTTCACATATCTGCGCAGGGTGACCCCAGCACAGGGAAAATAGCCTCAGAAAAATAAAATCCACAAAATATTCTCGACTGAGTCCATTCTTTAAACAGAAACTTTGCGATGTCTTCATTACGCTCTGCTAATTATCGATCTTGCCACGTAAAAAGTGCGTTGGCATTGCAATGCATTAATGTAAAATTAATGAAAAGAAAATGCAACGTTTTATCGAGTGCAAAACATGCAATGCCTGCATTTCAAAAAGAATTGCTTTTATTCATCCTGCGGAATGCATATTGCACAGATAATCTCAGCACACATTGTGCAGACAAAGGCAGCATTGGACAACAAAGTGATTTGTCCTCCGCTGATTTGTAGCAGATAACTGAGGGTTGAGCACACAATTTGACAACTAGACTTGTAGATCAAGCATCAATGAAAAAGGCAACAAAACTGCCCACCAGCACCAGGTGTCTTTCACTTGTTTGTCCCAAATTTCCAGCAGCTGGGACAACAAGAATTTAGGTTTCACCGAGATTTAAACTCAGATCGCTAGATTTAAAATCAAGAGGGCTCACCATTACACCGTGGAACCAACTATTCCAAAACTTTTGAAACATACTTCGTCACAGACAAGGCACTGGAAGGCTGGAAAGTAGATCACACCGGTTGTGGAAGAGCTGGTTGGTGGTGACATGGAAGTGTTTGCAGTGTGCAGGACCAGACTGCTTCCACACATCCACAATGAATGTCCCACACTTTACTTGGGAAAAGTACAACTGAGAGTGGATAAGTTCGATCCCGGTCAGAGCAATCTGAAGCTTTAACTGACTGACACCCTGGTGTTGCATGTCTTGCAGTGTGTATCTGTGTTCCAATGGTTTAGCGCATTCGGCTGGTAACTGAAAGGTGGGTAATCCAAACCCATCTCCGGGCGAAGCCTTTTAATGTTTTTCCCCGAGGATTCGGTGCCGCACAGTTCCGGGTTGTCATTGTGCATTTTGGCTGCACGAATATATTCCGCAAACATTGCAAGCTTTGCTGTTATCCAGTGAGTTCCCACTCCAATACTTTTATGACCATTCAGCACAAGTAAAACGATAACAATTTTTTACATGGATCATGTTCCTCCATCCAGTCCAATCAAAATAAATTATGTTATTGGGTTTAAAGGAACTGGTGAAAATTGATTCTATTGATGCATATATCGAACTGGAAATTTGGTCTCAAGTGCTCCTCCTATCAAGAATAGACACACACACAATCAATGGTTTTACAACTGAGTCATAAACACTTACAATTTCTCATACAGCACGTAAATGAGATCGGGATAAAAATTCATCACATGTAAAGAGAAAATGAATGATTTAAGATACTACTGTCCCTCAGTAGCTATATTAATATTTATTTTATCCTGAAAAAGGTTATCGGTTATTTAACTGTGATTTAATTAATTCTTATTTTTTCTTATTAGCTGCATGTCTTCAATTTTATAAGGTTTTGAATTGAAAAAAGCTGTTACAGAAGTTACCGCCCTGACCTGGAATCGAAGCTGTTTTTCGTGGTATAAGGAGTGGTTTTACCCAATCATTTAAAGGTGATTTCAAAGAATGACGTGGCGTTAAATTCAGATCACGGTTACGATGCGTTTCGGTGTGAAACAAGTGGACTGAAAAGGACAATAATGACACCAAGCATTACGATGCAGCGATGCAGCAATGCAGCATTCCCTGGTGGTCCAGTGATTAGGATTCGGCGCTCTCACCACCGCGGCCCTGGGTCGATTTCCGGCCAGGGAAATTGCACTTCCATCAAAATTAAAACCTTAGAAGAAAGAGTTACATGCATCTCATGTGGAAAAAAAGATTCGTTGATTTAAACATCATTAATTAATCCATTGTAGAACTTCAATCATTTAATTTGCCCTGAGTATGTGAGGAACTTTTATCCCGACCTCATTGTATTTTTGGAGCATGGTACAGCCCCGTTATCTCCACCTGTGAAAGTAGGAAACTGCTGGAAATACACAACAGGACGGGTAGCCTTTGACAAACAATTAAACCCAGGTTACAGACTCTCTTCCTTCCCCTGCCCTTTGCGGGACACTTGTTCCCCTTTAATTTTACAGACTGACTGAGTTCACTAACCGCGGGGAGAGAGTAGGTGCCTCCGCGGCCCCACTGTGCTAACATGGAAGATAACACGATGGGGATGTGGGGTGGTGGGTGGGGATCAGTGACATGTTTGTGTAAAGGGCAGTGGAGGAGAAGGATTGACAGCTGTCAGTGAGGGACAGAAGTTGTTTAAGGTGAGCCAACATATTCCCGATCAGCACAGAAGGCATTCACTGGTCTGCTGCCCTCTGCTGTACTTCTGGTCAGAGCGGTTTCCGCAGTGGAGCCGTTATCACGTTTGCTTTCCACGCGGAAGCATCACGTGCAGGAAGATTATGTTTAAACTTTCTGTGGATGAACAGCCATGGGCGAGTTTATTCTCCTGTCAAAAGGGTGACAGTGGCTTCTCCCTTATTCTTTAATTGCTCTTTATTTCACTTCACTAAATAGATATATTTGAATGAGAGAAATTGTTCCAGAGTGTCGCCCACTTCATCTTTTGTTCCCTTTTAAACACATAAAATGAGGCCGGGGGAATAAATCCAGAAAACAATGCTGAGGGATATAGACAAGAGGAAGAGAGAAGGTGAAATACTGCCTCTTCACACCGGAGAAGTGTGAGCTTGTGGACCGGAGAAGTTGCAGCTGCTGGAGCTGTGCGTTTTATCGTGGAGGGACGGGGGGAGAGACCGTCGAGCGACCGGAGAAGCTGAGAAGCTGCTGTGCTTTTCATCGGGTTTGACACTGTTTAAAAATGGCAAAGTGCCAAGTTTTCTCTCCCTACTGCCCATGCGCGAAGGTGCCGGCAGTGTTTTCGGCGCAGGCATTTGGCTCCGCCCCCCACTTTACCATCGACACCACGCCAGGACTCCGGGGACTGTACACAGCGGCCAGGATGGGGCGAGTTTTTCCCCGAGCCGTTTCCAGCGTGCAAAATCGGTGCACTTGAGGTCAGTGCGCCGACAAAACTGCTTGGGGAAAATCTAACCCTTGAAGAGTAAGGAGTACACTGAAGGAAATACAAATATGTTTGCCGAGCAACTGTCAAATTTAATAGTTTTATACAACCATCGAAACAGCAAAAAAAACAGGGCACTCGCCCCATAGTACCTAATATATAGCCCATAGTACAAGAGTAAGGAAGTCTTGCTACAATTGTATAGGGCCCTGGTGAGGCCACACCTGGAGTACTGCGCACAGTTTTGGTCTCCTTATTTGGGGAGGAAATAATTGCCTGGGAGGTGGTACAACAGAGGTTCACCAGATTGATTCCTGGGATGAGAGGACTGTCTTAAGTTGAGAGATTGTGTAGAATGGGCCGATACTCTCCGGAGTTTCGAAGAATGAGAGGTGATCTCATTGAAACACACAATATTCTGAAGGGGATTGACACGGTAGATGCTGAGAGGTTGTTTCCCCCGGGCTGGAGTGTCTAGAACGAGGGGGCACAGTCTCAGGTTAAGGGGTCGGCCATTTAAGACAGAGATGAGGAGGAATTTCTTCACTCAGAGGGATATGAATCTTTGGAATTTTCTGCCCCACAGGCCTGTGGATGCTGAGTCTCTGAATATATTCAAGGCTGCGTTAGATAGATTTTTCGAGTCTCTGGGAATCAAGGGATCGAGAGATCACTCGAGTTTGGACGAATGAGAGGGGATCTCATGGAAACATATAAAATTCTGACGGGACTGGACAGTCCCGATGTTGGGGAAGCCCAGAACCAGGGGTCAGAGTCTAAGGGATAAGGGGTAAGCCATTTAGGACTGAGATGAGGAGAAACTTCTTCGCTCAGAGAGTTGTTAACCCGTGGAATTCTCTGCCGCAGAGTTGTTGATGCCAGTGTGTTAGATATATTCAAGAGGGAGTTCGATGTGGCCCTTATAGCTAAAGGGATCAATGGGTATGGAGAGAAAGCAGGAAAGGGGTACTGAGCTGAATGATCATCCATGATCTTATTGAATGGTGGTGCAGGCTCGAAGGGCCGAATGGCCTACTCCTGCACCTATTTTCTATGTTTCGATGTTTCTATGTCCTGCTACTGCTTCTTTAATAAATGATTCCAACATTTGCCCAACCACAGATGTTAGGCAAACTGGTCTATAGTTTCCTGCTTTTTGTCTGCCTCCTTTTTTAAATAGGGGCATTACATTTGCAGTTTTCCAATCTGCTGGGTCCTCCCCAAAATCCAGCGAGTGCATGTCCACAGATCACTGAAAGTAGCAGGCCAGGTAGCTAAGGTGATTGAGAAGAAATATGGAATGATTGCCTTTATTAGCCGAGGCATAGAATACAAGAGATGGGGTCGGTGGGGCAGGTTAGGTCACAGCTGGAGTACTGCATGCAGTTCTGGTCGCCATATTACAGGAAGGACATGATTGCACTGAAGATGGTGCAGAGGAGATTTACGAGGATGTTGCCGGCAGTGGAGAATCTTAGCCATGAGGACAGATTAGATAGGCTGGATTTGTTTTCCATGGAACAGAGCCTGAGGGGAGACCTCATTGAGCTGTATAAAATTATGAGGGTCTGAGATATAGTGGATAGAAAGGACCTATTTCCCTTAGCAGATGGATCAACAACAAGGAGGCATAAATTTAAAGTAATTGGTCGAACGTTTAGAGGGGATATTTCTTCACGCAGAGGGTTGTGGGGTCTGGAACTCACTGCCTGAAAGGATGGTAGAGGCAGAAAACCTCACCACATTTAAAAAGTGCTTGGATGTGCACCTGAACTGCAGGGTTATGGACCTAGAGCCGGAAAGTGGGATTAGGCTGGATAGTCTCTTGTTGGCCGGCGCGGACACGATTGGCCGAAATGGCCTCCTTCTGTGCTGTAATCGTATTTGATTCTATGAACTTGTTTGCAAAGAGTTGAGGTGATTTGGGCACATCTTTCCTCACATGACAACATTTCAAAGGCAACTCAACGGCTGTAAAGCGCTTTGGGGCATCATGAGTTCCTGACAAACGCTGCAGAAACGTAAGTCCTTCTTTGCAGAATTTCAATGCAAACTCAAGGCTGGTCTGGGATTTGAAGCCAGGATTTTTCTGCAAATTTCAAGCAACAACTGCGAAGCAAGAATCAAACCCCTCGACCAACAAACCACCTGCTTAGCAAACGTGGAGATAAGATGTCACCATTATTGAAGCATTTTTAGTGTGTGTTGCTGTTCTTGATCGGAGCAGCACATGAGACGGAATCAGTGACTTTGCCTTTTCGACATGTCTTCTGAAGCGCCGCACGGTCCCACTCCTGCAGTCACTGAGCTGTTGCGACGTTAATGTATCCATCATCATCATCATAGGCGGTCCCTCGAAACGAGGATGACTTGCTTCCACGCCGAAAAAGGATGAGTTCACAGGTGTTTCAATGAAGGACCCGAACTACATCCCAAAGGGTGGAAGATGCCTGTGCGTGGATTTTTTTAATGTGTGGTGGCCGTTGCACTACAGCCATCACATGGGCTTGACAGAGCGAGGTCTTGGTTCAGTGGCAAGGGTTAACCAAGACGACAGGCGAACAGCTCTGCTGCACGGACCTAGTGCACACACATATCACAGTGTGGGCTGGTCCGTGCTGCCCCTGGGCCGCTGGTCCCAAACTCATGCCTCCCCTGGGCCCCGATCACGTCCCTCTACAGTCTCTCGCCGCTCCTTCGGCCCGTTCTTGATGCTCCTGCTGTATCTGCCCACGCTCCAATCACAGACCTGGACTTTGATGACGTCACTCCTCGCTGCCGCCGCCCTCCTGCACCAGCTCGCACTGCTCCCTAGAGTAGTCTCCCGGGACCTCCAAGCTGCTCCCAGGGCCGCTCGCCGTTCCTTTTATGGCCCGACCTGCCGCTGGTGTTCTCCCGTTTGTGTATCCACTCTGTGGGTGGCCACCCCGAGCGCAGCAGAGGGGTTTCTGCATTAGCTCTGGGTGGGGACAGTATCTTTCCCCTTCTCTCTTCCTCTTGTCTTTATCCCTGTGCTTTTATTTCCCTATTTATTCCCCCTGTCTCAGTTTCTAGTGTTTAAAAGGGAACAAAAGATGAAATGGGTATCACTGTGAAACAATTTCTCTCACTCAAAGATAGACGCACTCCCGTTGCACCATGAGGTCTCGGTAGCGAGCCGTTGATATTCAGGTTCATATATAAATATATCTACATGTATCATACCCGTTCCCTGGTGGTCGAGGGGTTAAGGTCCGGCGCACTAAACTGATTTCAATTCTCGATCAATTCATCGCATCAAAATAATTGAGGACTGTGAGACGATTACTAATTGCTGTAATCACCATGAATACCAATACTTTCTGCGATAGACCAAGCTTACAGACTATCTGGCTTCCCCTGCCCTTTGCCGGGCACGTGTTCCGGGTTTAATTTAGTAAACTGGGCGAGTTCACTGATCGCGGGGAGACGGTAGGAGCCTCTGTGGCCCCACTGTGAGGATGTGGAAGTGAACACGGTGGCTGGGTGATCCGTGACATTTCTGTAAAGGGCAGCGGAGGAGAAGGATTGAGAACTTTCAGTGTGGGACAGAAGTTGTTTCAGGTGAGCCAACACATTCCTGATCAGCACAGAGTGAGCTCACTGGTCAGCTCCCCTCTGTTGGGACTGTTTTGCCAGAGGTTTCTGTCGTCTAGTGGTTATCACATTTGCTTTATACATGAAATGTACCGGGTTTGATTCTGGGTAGAAACATTATGTTTAAACTTGCTATAAGGGAACAATCGGAGGAGAGCTTAGTCTCCTGGAAAATGTTGCCTGACCTGCTGAGATTTCCAGCGTTTGCTGTCGTTATTTGCTATTTATACTCCTGGTAAAAGGGCTCCCTTATTCCTGAATTGCTCTTTATTTAACCAATAAATAGATAACTTTCAGTGAGAGAAAACGGATCCATCGGGGACCTTTCACGTGTGAGGCCAACGTGATATCCGCTACACTGCAGCCCATCAAAGGGCGAGAAACCACTGAATATAAAGGATGAGCTCACAAATATCAGGGGCAGTGCAGTCTGGTCAACGTCAAACCCTCCTTTCTTATTCAGCAGAGGCATGAACGGGAGTCAGACGCCACAAAGTTTAATTAAAGATACAAATACAAATAAAACTTCCAAATCTTTTCACTGTAAAATTCTTTCACTTTATTTGAAATCCTACTGCGTTGAATCTGAAAATGATCACCATGGGATTTTATCTTCACGACTGATTCTATTTTCTCTGCACGGAAGGAATAACCGGTGCTGTTAAATTTGACAAAAGTTGCCCCAGATTCCTGGTGACATCGGCAATACAGTGTGTAAAATGGGTTAACATGCTGAAGAACATAAGAACAAAAGAAATAGGAGCAGGAGTTGGTCATACGCCCCTCGAGCCTGCTCAGTCTTTTAATACGATCATGACCGATGCGATCATGGACTCAGGTCCACTGCCCTGCCCGCTCCCCAAAGCACAGGACAAATGATTGAAGTATCGACTGTCCCTCAGTTAGCATTTCTTTCATTGTGCAAATGAAGGTGAGGGGTTAATTAATGATGCTTTTCCATGAAAACAACACAAAAGTTGAAGAAAAAAACATACGGTGACTGGCAGGTGAGCGTTGCTTCTGACACCTGGTGGAAATGGACGGACATTTTAATGCCCCTTGTGTTGTTAAAGCTTCATATAGAAGAACATCTCAAGCACATCGTGTAGGCCTCGTGGCGCAACGGTAGCGCGTCTGACTCCAGATCAGAAGGTTGCGTGTTCAAATCACGTCGGGGTCACTGTTCTTTCAACATTAATATTTTCTTTGCTGTTTGGCAATAACCAGACCGTTGTTCCAAGGCCTGTCTCACTGTTTCCCCAATGACAGGCAGAGATACGCCTGCTGCCCTCATTTAATTCATGTGACAGGACACAACAGTTCAAAATCAACTTGCAGGTGGCCACACACACCGCCGAGCGGTCGAAGGTGCTGTGATTAGATCGCAGTTTTCTCTGGAGGTGTGGGTTTGAATCCAACTTCTGACATTTCTTATTTTTAATCATGAAGCGAAACTCATTGTTTGACACCACGACCAACTCCTTAAAATTGGGTTTCAGCAGCTCACCTGCTCGCTGAACATCTCCGTCTGACCTGGTGCTGAAAGTGGAGATGTTTCCGCAGTGTCGCGGTTAACACGCTCGCCTCAAAGACGGGAATATTATCTGGAGCTTTCTCCTCATGCATGCTCAGGGGCGAGTTTGTTCTCCTGTGAAAAGTTCATAAGATGATAAGCATGTAAGAATTAGTGGCCGGAATAGGCCATTCGGCCCCTCGAGCCTGGTCCACCATTCAAGAAGATCCTGGCAGTTCGTCGACAGTAAGTTTAAACATCTGGGGCAGAGCCAACAGGCGCCTGTCTGCAATCAGTGAGAGAACGATATGTTTGGCAGAAGCCTGGCGAGCTCAGTCGGTGGAACATAAGACTTTTAATCTCAGGGTCGTGGTTTCGACATCCACATTGGACATTTACATTTTTCATCGAATTATAGAATGATAGAAGTTTGCAGCCATTTCGGCCCATCACTTCCACCCCGGCCAACAAGAGGCGATCCAGCTTCATCCCACTTTCCAGCTCTGGGTTACGGCACTTCAGGTGCACATCCAAATACTTTTTACATGTGGTATCTACCTCCGCCATTCTTTCATGCAGCGAGTTCCTGACCCCCACAAACCTCTGCATGAAGAATTTTAACTTCAAATCCTCTTTAAACCTTCTACCAATTCCTTTAAATATATGCCCCCTGATTGTTGACCCCTCTGCTATCTACTATATCTCGGCCCCTCATCATTTTATGCATCTCAATGTTGTCTCCCGTCAGCCTCCTCTGTTCCAATGAAAACAAACCCAGCCGATCCAATCTGTCCTCATAGCTAAGATTCTCCACGCCTGGCAACATCCTCGTTCATCTCCTCTGTACCCTCTCATACAATCACATAATTCCTGTAATACGGTGACGAGAACTACACACAGTACTCCAGCTGTGGCCTAACCAGTGTTTTATACATATCAGGCATAACCAACCTGCTCTTCTATCCCATGCCTCAGCCAATAAAGGCAAGCATTCCGTGCGCCTTCTTACCCACCTTATCCAACTGGCCTGCTACCTTCAGGGATCTGTGGACATGCACTCCAAGGTCCCTTTGTTCTTCCACACTTCTCAATGTCGGACCATTTAATGTGTGTTTCTTTCCTTGTTTGCCCTCCCCAAATGCACAGCCTCACACTTCTCTGGATTAAATTAGTATCACTTGAAAACATTTTAATCATACCTCCTATATTTAAGTTTAGATCATTGATGTTGCCACTAAAAGCCAGGGACCTAGCACTGAGCCCTGTGGAACACCACTGGAACCATCCTTCCAGTCCCAAACACTCCCATCAAACATTACCCTTTGCTTCCTGCCTCTGAGCCAATTTTGGATCCAACTTGCCACTTTGCCCTGGTCCCATGGGCTTTTACTTTTGTGACCAGTCTTCCATGTGGGAACTTGGCGAAAGCTTTGCTAAAATCCTTATACACTACATCATACGCACTGCCCTCATCAATCCACTTGGTTACCTCCTCAAAAAATTCAATCAAGTGAGTCAGACAAAATCTTCCCTGAACATATCCATGCTGACTATCCGTGATTAACCCATGTCTTTCTAAATGCAGAAATTAAATCATTGTTAAATTTTATCCTGCTTTTACGGGAAAACACCATTAATTAACCGATGATCTTTGTTGTGCATGTATAAAATAAGTATACACCCTGTACACTCAATGTACAGTTACATAAGACCATTGAATGTATCTTCACACTGTATGCACTATGCTTGTACCACCAGAGGGTGCAACTGGTGGAGACCTCGGGGTCACCTGCATACAACAGGTAACCAGATATAAAAGGGAGCTCACAGTCCTGTATCCTAACTCAGGAGCTGCAATAAGTGGACTAAGGTCACCACAGTTCAAGTACAATACCTTACCTCGTGGAGTCATTACTAGAGTGCTTACAGACACAATAACTGGTGACGAGAATACGAATTTCCATGTGACAATGGCTAACCTTGGCACGTTTGAACAATTCGCCGATGGGGAAGATTGGAAGGCCTTTGTGGAAAGTCTCGAACACTTCTTTATTGCAAATGACATGGGGGGAGACGACCCGACCTCGCTGGCTGATAAGTGCAGAGCTATCCTGCTCAGTAGTTGTGGGCCCACCGTCGATGGCCTTGTCAGGGACCTGCTAGTCCCAGAGAAGACAATAACATATCTTGAGCTCGTAACGTTGGTACAGGAACAGCTCAAACCTAAAGAGAGCATCCTCACGGCCAGACACCGGTTCTCTCCCCACCGGTGGATCCGAACGCCAAGAAATCGCAAAATATGCTGCAGACCTGAGACGATTGGCTGCACCATGTGATTTTAGCAATCACCTCACCGAAGCACTAAGGGACATCTTTGTTATTGGAATCGGTCACAAGGGCCTTCTCCACAGGCTGCTCTCTGCGGACACCACGGCCACCCTGCAGAAGGCAATTAACGTGAGCCAGGCGTTCATGATCTCGGCCTGCGATTCCAAGTGGATGTCTCACCCCCAGGACTCTAACCCGGCAAGTACTGTGAACCGAAAGGTGCCTTTTAGAGGCAGGGCTGCTGTTAGCAGTCTCTCTCAGGGAAGAGAGAACAGAACCCCGAGTCCCACAATCCTGAGTCCGCCACATGGGGCCAACCGGCCAACCCCATGCTGGCGCTGTGGAGGAAATCACAGGGCCCACCAGTGCCGCTATAAAGACTATACTTGCAAAGGCTGTAACATGAAGGGCCACCTCCAGCGAATATGCAAGAGAAATCATACTCACCGAGTCGATGGAGAGTTGGCTGATCATCCGGAGTCCAGCGACAATGAGGTGTACGGAGTGTTTACCTGCACCACCGAGAGTTCCCCGTTGAAAATGGAAGATGAAGTCAATGATGTTCCAGTCACGATGGAGGTGGACACAGGGGCGAGCCAGTCACTGATGAATCAGGCAGCCTTTGAGAAACTCTGGGACAATCCAATCGAACGACCTAAAATGATCCCGATCGAAGTGAAACTGCTCACCTACACAAACGATACATCCCAGTCGTTGGCAGCGTGGATGTCCAGGTGTCCCATGGTGGCGAGATGCACAGGTTACATTTGTGGACCGTTGCTGGGGATGGTCCAAAGCTATTAGGAAGAAGGTGGATGAAAAAGATCAATTGGAGCTGGGAATAGCTCCAACCTCCAGCGATCGACATCCCCCATGGCCCCGAAGTTGGATCCAGCACAACACCTGAAAAACCAACCGCCCAACTCGACTGTGCGGCGACGACACAGACCGCTCAACCCAACGGCGAGATGATCCAGCCCAAACAACCAGACCTCACCTTCCAGGCTCCAGTGGCAGGACTCCGGAGAAGAAAATTCACGCAGAAGATAACTTCCTGTCTTCCGTGGCAGAACCTCGGGACAAAAGGATCACCGCAGCCTACCTCATGGAGAGAAAGAAGATGGCGTCTGAACCACGAGGTGAAGGACCTGAAGTCAAGATGGCGGCAGCCAGACCACAAGGGAGCAACACGTGACGCCGAGCGGCGAACTGGATTGGGGTAAAGATTGAAAGACCCTCTTAAAGGAGACCGGCAACCCATCACAATTAAAGGGACATTTCCACTCTTTATATAGCGATGATGGTGATACAAATGTAAAAGATGTAACTGACAATTTCAAGTTTGTAAATGTAACTAATCATGATGAGTCGGGCAATTGCGGTCAGAACCAAATGATTGTGAGAGTAAACGAAGTGATGACGTGCGATGCTGGGATTTACAAGCATGCCGACAAAACCAAGGGCAACGTCCCGTCAGCACCCAGGTTCCGCGACCATGTAGCCTGCCCCTCCGGGACCAATGTGATACCCCAGGGAGTGTGGCCACACACAGAGGGAGCATACCAGCTGCAGGGCCAGTCATCAGCGGACGGCAAAGGCACCACGACCGGTACCCTGCACCCGATCGGCTCTAACTCTCTGGCCACCAGGGCCAGTACTGGGAGCGAGCGGATAGCACCCTCCTGACCTCCCAACAGGACCTGGGATGACCAGGCTCCCATTATCGCTGAAGAGCAGCAGGGAAACACCGCAGCCCTCAAAGGAGGACAAGGAGGCCACACACTTATGTGGCTCTGCCCATCACTAGGCAACGGTAAAGGCTCTGAGACTCAGCCAGGTGAGCGATCTGAGCCCACCCAGCTGGCAGGGGACACAACGCCGCTATCAGACAACCTGGACACAGTCTGGTTACTCTGGAAGTAGTGTCCTCACCCACCTGCACCTACACAACCCAGGGGCAAGACTGTGATACCACGTATCTACCTTACCTGTAAAATGTACTTGTTCCACTACTGCAGAACCCAAACAGTGATGTAACTAATCCGATGTTTTTTTGTTCTTTCTGTCTGTACTGGTTTGCACATGCAGGTGTTGAGCCACACACATGGTCTATGTATGGGGGGGCGGAGGGTGCAGGGGGGGAATGGATGTATGAAGCCATGGACACACATGGATCACACCCAGAACCCACTCAACCCCCACTGCAACCTCCAACCATCCACTGCTGAACATTTCCCAATGTCGTGGTAATAAGGACTTGGGGGTCCACAGGGAGAGAACCAAGCCAAAGCATTGACAAGATGCAAGGGCTTTGGGCACTCAAGTCTCGGGCCAGAGCACACAATGCAAAGGCAAGTGGCACAAGACTTAGGGGAGAGTGATGTTGTGTCTGTTTAGTATAAGTATACTCCCTGTACACTCAATGTACAGTTACATAATACTACTGGATGTAACTTCACACTGTACACACTATGCCTGTACCACCAGAGGGTGCAACTGGTGGAGACCTCGGGATCACCTGTACACGACAGGTAACCAGGTATAAAACGGAGCTCACCATACTGTACCCTCACTCAGGAACTGCAATAAATGGACTAAGGTCACCACAGTTCAAGTACAATACCTTGCCTCATGGAGTCATTACTTGAGTGCTTACAGACACAATAGAAAGAGATTAAACATTAAATGGTAGGACATTGAGAATTGTAGAGGAACAAAGCGACCTGGGAGTGCATGTCCACAGATCCCTTAAGGTAGCAGGCAAGGTGGATTAGCTGGTTAAGAAGACATGCAGAATGCTGGCCTTTATTAGCCGAGGCCTGGATTATGCTTGAATATAAAACAATGGTTAGGCCACAGCTGGAGTACTGCGTGCAGTTCTCGTCACCGCTGTCCAGGAAGAAGACTGTGATTGCACTGGAGACTTACAGAGTAGATTTCGAGGATGTTATCGGGAGTGGAGAATCTTAGCTATGAGGACAGATTGGATAGGCTGGGGTTGTTTTTCTTGGAACAAAGTGGGCTGAGGGGAGGCATCATTGAAGTGTATACAATTATGAGGGTCCTTGATATAGTGGATAGAATGGGCCCATTTCCCTTAGCAGAGGGGTCAACAACCATGGGGCATAAATTTTAAGTCATTGGTAGAAAGTGTAGGGGGGATTTGAGGGGAAATTTCTTCACGCAGAGGGTTGTGGGGGTCTGGAACTCACTGCCTGAAAGGGTGGGAGAGGCAGAAACGCTCACCACATTTAAACAGTGCTTGGATGTGCACCTGAAGTGCCGTAACCTGCAGGGTTATGGACCGAGAGCTGGAAAGTGGGATTAGGCTGCAGAGCCTGTTATTGGCCGGCACGGTCACGATGGGCCGAAATGGCCTCCTTCCGTGCTGTAAACTTCTGATTATATAATTCGATGAAAAATAATCACCAAACGTGGGCTCGCACCTCTGACCCTGAGATTTAGTATCTCATGATCTACTGATTGATTTATCTGGGCTTCTGCACAATGCACCTTTTTGTCGTTGATTACAGCTCTGCCCCAGATGTTTAAACTTGCTGTCGAGGAACTGCCAGGATCTTCTTGAATGGTGGACCAGGCTCGAGGGGCCGAATGGCCGACTCTGGCCCCTAATCCTTACATGCTTATGATCTTATGACATTTCACAGGAGAACAAACTCGCCCCTGAGCATGCATGAGGAGAAAGCTCCAGAAAATAATCCTGCCTGGTGAGCTTTCGCGTGTGAGGCGAACGTGTTAACCGCTACACTGCGGAAACATCTCCACTTTCAGCACCAGGTCAGACGGAAGTGTTAAGCGAGCAGGTGGACTGCAAAATCCAACTTTTTAGGCGTTGGTCGTGGTGTCAAACAATGAGTTTCACTTAATGATTAAAAACAGGCAGTGTCAGAATTGTGATGTGAACCCACACCTCCAGAAGAGACTGCGGCCTAAACACAGAACCTTGGACCGCTCGGCCATCCTGACTATTTAGGTCAATATGTGACCAACTGCAGGTTTATTTTCAACTTTTGTGTCCTGTCACATGAAATAAATGAGGGCAGCAGGAGTATCTCTGCCTGACACCGGGGAAACAGTGAGACAGACCTTGGAGCAAGGGTCTGGTTTTTGCCAAACAGCAAAGAAAATATGAATTCCCGAATTACCCTGAAGAACAGTGACCTCGACGTGATCTGGGGTCAGACACGCTACCGTTGCGCCACGAGGTCGATACAGCACATCGGAAATGTTTGACTATCTGAAGGTTTCACAATACAAGAGGCTTTAAAATCCCCGCCCATTCCCACCGGGTGTCAGAAGCAGCGCTCACCTGCCAGTCACGGCATGTTTTTTTGTTCAACTTTTGTGTTGCTTTCACGGGATTGCATCATTAATTAACCCCTCACCTTCTTTTGCACAATGAAAGAAATGCTAACTGAGGCAGAGTCGATACTTCAACCATTTTTTTCTGTGCTTTGCATAGAAACATAGAAGCATAAAAACATAGAAAACAGGTGCAGGATTAGGCCATTCGGCCCTTCGAGCCTGCACCACCATTCAATATGATCATGACTGATCATTCACCTCAGTACTCCTTTCCTGCTTTCTCTCCATACCCTTGATACCTTTAGCCGTAATGGCCACATTTAACTCCCTTTTGAATATATCAAACGAATTGGCCTCAACAACTTTCTGTGGTAGAGAATTCCACAGGTTCAGAATTCTCTGAGTGAAGAAGTTTCTCCACATCTCGGTCCTAAATGGCTTACCCCTTGTCCTTAGACTGTGACCCCTGGTTCTGGACTTCCCCAACATCGGGAACATACTTCCTGCCTCTAACCTGTCCAATCCCATCAGATCTGTATATGTTTCTCTGCAATCCCTTCTCATTCTTCTAAATCCCAGTGAAGAAAATTCTAGTTGATCCAGTCTTTCTTTACATGTCAGTCCTGCCCTCCTGGGAATCAGTCTGGTGAACCTTCGCTGCACTCCCGCAATAGCAAGAATGTCCTTCCTCAGATTAGGAGACCAAAACTGTACACAATATTACAGGTGAGGCCTCACCAAGGCCTGCGTCTGCGCACATACAGAGGCTGAATTCCAGGACATAGTCGACGTATTTACTGAGGCGTATGAAAGCATGGGCCTTACGCTAAACATCCGTAAGACAAAGGTCCTCCACCAGCCTGTCCTCACCGCACAGCACTACCCCCCAGTCATCAAGATCCACGGCGCGGCCCTGGACACCATGGACCACTTCCCATATCTCGGGAGCCTCCTATCAACAAGAGCAGGCATCGACGACAAGATTCAACACGGCCTCCATGCGCCAGTGCAGCCTTCGGCCGCTTGAGGAAAAGAGTGTTTGAAGACCAGGCCCTCAAAACTGCCACCAGGCTCATGGTCTGCAGGGCTGTAGTAATACCTGCCCTCCTGTAAGGCTCAGAGACATGGACCATGTACCGTCGACACCTCAAGTTGCTGAAGAAATATCACCAACGATGTCTCCGCAAGATCCTACAAATCCTCTCGGAGGACAGATGCACCAACATCAACAGCCTTATTCAGGCTAACATCCCCAGCTTTGAAGCACTGAGCACACTCGATCAGCTCCGCTGGGCAGGCCACATAGTCCGCATGCCAGACACGAGACTCCCAAAGCAAGTGCGCTACTCGGAACTCCTTCATGGCAAACGAGCCAAAGTGGGCAGCAGAAACTCTACAAGGACACACTCAAAGCCTCCCTGATAAAGTGCACCATCCCCACTGACACTCAGGAGTCCCTGACCCAAGACCATCCTAATTGGAGAAAGTGCATCCGAGAGGGCGCTGAGCACCTCGAGTCTCAACGCCGAGTGCAAGTAGAAATCAAGTGTAGACAGCAGAACCTGTCCCACCCATCCCTTCCCTCAACGACTATCTGTCCCACCTGTGATCGGGTCTGTGGCTCTAGTATTGGACTGTTCAGCCACCAAAGAACTCACTTTAGGAGTGGAAGCAAGTCTTCCTCGATTCCGAGGGACTGCCAATGTAGATTCCAAAATTCATGGAAACCCCCCAGTGTTTAGACTCACTGAAAAGGAAATTCGATTTAGGACTATTAAACATAAAGTTTGGGATTCTTAAAAGCATATGGAGGAAATGTACAATTCTTAACCAAGTTTGGGATTTTAAAAGGCATGTTTGGGCCTGTGGGGAAAAGCTGCAGTGACAGAGGTGTGGGATTTAGAGTTTGGATATTGTAGCTAATCAGTTTGTCTAGGGGAGCTCTTCAACCATAGTCAGGCTCCCAGAAAACATTAGCATTTAAACAATCGACCACGGAAGAAACATTATCCATCCCACCCACAGGACCCAAATATCACATCCATATTCCAACACCTTTTCAACATGTATAGAAATATCTGGCTCAGCCCAGACTTCCCGAAGCCAAAGCAGTGCTATTACAATGGACAAGAGTTCATCAGTTCATAAATAAGGAGTATCACCATCCCAAAGTCTATCAACACCAGATTAAAACATTTAATCAAGTCTCAGTTAGCTAGTCCGCCAAAACATATACAAAGAAGACCACTTAAATCAATGGGCAGCAAAACTTAAACAAAAGAAACGTTAGATTTGGCACGAAGATTAAGCAGCCTCTCAGAGTATAACTGGGGGCCTATCGTACCAAGAGCAATCTATTTTTCTGACCATTACTTTGGAACAACAAGATCAAGATCGAGAGCAAACGGCGAGATAACACAGGAAGAGACATCACGACATCGGAGAAAAGAATTTCAAAAAACCAATCAGTGGAACATCAATACCAACTGACTTGGTTACAGGCATCAACCGGACCACCGCGACCGACGGACACAACCAGGAAAATCAACCACTAGAAAACCGGGGTCCACGCAAGTTTTCCACTCTACAATTTGTGCCTCGACTGTCCAGCAGGTAAAAATTACCGAAACAACTTAAAACCCGATTGATGACAAAGGATACCGGCTTCGGGACAATCAGAATACTTCGTCACAGACAAGGCACCGGAAGGCTGGAAGGTAGATCACACCGGTTGTGGGAGAGCTGGTTGGCGGTGACATGGAAGTGTCTGCAGTGTGCGGGACCAGACTGCTTCCACACATCCACAATGAATGTCCCACCCTTTATTTGGGAAAAGTACAACTGAGAGTGAACAAGTTCCATCCCGGTCAGAGCAATCTGAAGCTTTAACTGACTTACACCCTAGTTTGGGATTGTAATGTCTGTAAGCATGTAATGCTTGTAGCGCCACACTGTGGATGTGGACGTATTGTGTACTGCAACTGTACAGTTAATCATTAAACAGAACAGGCTCTTTCCGGAGAGTTCCGAGAGAGCAGTCTGCATGTTAGGAAGCTGTGTGTGCTGTGCTCTGTGAAGGTATCACAGGGATGTCTTGCAATATGTGCATCTATCAGTCTCTGTGGTGCAATGGATTTGTGCATTCAGCTATTAACTGCAAGGTTGGTGGATCGTAGCCCATTCAGGGACAAAGCCTATAATTGTTTTTCCCTGAGGATTCGGTGCCGTGCAGTTCCAGGTTGTCATTGTGCGTTTTGGCTGCACGAATATATTCCGCAACCATTGCCAGCTGTGCTGTTATAAAGTTATACCAACTGTTACTTGCATTTTCGTGTGGTTGTTCATTGTCTCGTCGCCAATTGATACGCTCATAATAAAGAATGAAACTGAGTACTGTGAACAATGAGTAAGTGTGACATTAGCTCCTTTATAAGACTCCAGAGTGCTTATATACCATGCTCCCAATGGATGTTGGAATCCCTTGGGACTCCAACAGGTCGGCCCTCTGCTGGTGGTGTGATACAGGTGGCCAAGGGTTAAATACATAACACAAGGTGTGTACGGAAATCAACCATCAAAAGCCCTGTCATTAACCACAGGGGTTTCCGGCAATTTTCTGATCGCAAAGGGCTTTCAGTCCTTGTCCTTAAAATTGCAGACGTGAAAATTGGGGAGTTTACTGACTTTGAAAGGAGAACATTGTTGTTTGGTGCAGTTTTGGTCAGAGAAATGTTTGTGAAAGGAACTTTTTGCAGAGAGAGGGATTGAGCATTTCAGCTTGTAGCTGAACACTTCTCTCTGGGCACTGAGCTAAGCAGCAGTTTCCGTAGTGTAGCGGTTATCATGTTTGCCTCACATGCGAAAGGTCTCTGTTGCGAGCCTGGGCGGAAACATTATTTGTGAAGCAAAAACTTGCCTGCAATAAAATTGAACAAAAGCAGTTAAGGGTACATTGTCGCATGAGCAATGAACATTTTAAAACTAATCTACTCAAATACAGAGTGTGTAAAATCAGATTGGAGATAAAACTTCATCAAGGGTTAAAGTTTCACTAATTATTAAAGTTCAGTTATTGAAATTTCGGTTGTCCCTGTTTGCATTTCTTTCATTCTGTGAAACAACACTATCGGTTTCTTCCATCAGATCTAAGTTGTATTTGAAACCCACAAACGGCTCATTAATTATTCGCTATTCCCCAGTGCCAGAGCTCAGAGGGTTATTGTCCATCCCTGGGATGCAAGCTACCTCAGACCCGGGCCAAACCTCCCCGTGCACCGATCACAGGCTCAGGAAAACCCCGCGGAGAGGATATCCCGATCACTGGGCCTTCCAGCAACACTGAACAAGCACCCGGTCTGAAACATTCCCGAGTAATAACTTGCAATTGAAGCATCAACAGTAAGGATGGCCACGCGGTCTAAGGTGCTGCGTTCAGGTCGCAGTCTCGTCTGGAGGCGTGGGTTAAAATCCCACTCCTGACATTTAGTGTTTTTATTGCAAACTCATTGTTTTGACACCACTCTGAAGTGCTTTGGGACATCCATCCAACATAATAAAATTACTCCACTTCAATTACAAACAGTGATATCAAAGTTACTTCCCAAACCGGGAAACGATCCCGGGTGGCTGTAGCGAAAGGAATGGTTTTGTGAAGCATTGAAAGGTGCCCTGTAAATATCCCGCACTGCTAATTTAAACTCACGGTTATAATTTGTTTCAGTGCAAAAGAAGGCAGGCTCGAAGGGCCAAATGGCCGACTCCTGCTCCTGGTTCTTGTGTTCTTATGCAGAGCACAGAACAGATGATTAAATTATCAGCTCTCCCTCAGTTCGCATTTCTTTCATTGTGCAAAAGAAGAAAATGGGTTCATTAATGATGTTTTCCTGTGACAGCAACATAAATTTTAATGAACTGTTATCGACGAACATGGGGCTCAAACCCACGATTCTGAGATTAAGAGTCTCATGCTCTACCGACTGAGCTAGCCAGACTTCTCAACATCTACCCTGTCAATCCCCTTTAGAATATTGTCCGTTTCAACGAGATCACCTCCGAGTCTTCGAAACCCCAGAGAGAATTGGCATATTCTACACAATCTCTCATCATAGGACAGCCCTCTCATCCCAGGAATCAATCTGTTGAACCTCTGTTGCACCACCTCCAAGGCAAGTGTGTCCTTCCTCAGATAAGTACTATGGGCGAATATCCTGTTTTTCTGCTGATTCTACTTCCTCCTCCTTTGATAGTCCTTCTCTGTACATTCTGTATTCTGCTTGGTTCTCTACTGAAATATGAGCCTGAAGTTTATCACAAGCTTCCGTTTTTGTGTTTTAGTTGATCTTCATTCATCCACCGAGCTGTAGCTAGCTATCATGCTATTTCTGCACCCTGCATGAGAACGTGTCTAGTCGTTACCCGATCTATCTCATTTTTGAAAGTCTCCCAATGTCCCTTTCAACTCATAAAAGTTGTCCTCCTACAGTTGGGTATTTTCACACATGATTATACCTTCTCCTTTTCCATAACTACTCTAAACCTAATGATATTGTGATCACTGTTTCCTCAATGCTCCTCCACAGAAACATGCTCTACTTAATCCATTTCCGAG
>NW_027252258.1:0-27920 GCF_044704955.1 Pristiophorus japonicus
CACACTTTGCCCTAGTCTCTCTCTCTCTCTCTCTCACACACACACTTTCCCCTAGTCTCTCTCTCTCTTTGTCACACACTTTCCCCTAGTCTCTCTCTCTCTCTCACACACACACTTTCCCCTAGTCTCTCTCTCTCTATCTCTCTCACACACTTTCCCCTCGTCTTTCTCTCTCTCTCACACACATACACTTTCCCCGAGTCTATCTCTCTCTCTCTCACACACTTTCCCCTACTCTCTCTCTCTCTCTCACACACACTCACTTTCCCCTCGTCTATCTCTCTCTCTCTCACACACACACTTTCAGCTAGTCTCTCTCTCTCACACACACACTTTCCCCTAGTCTCTCTCTCTCTCTCTCTCTCTCACACACACACACACTTTCCCCGAGTCTCTCTCTCTCTCTCTCACACACTTTCCCCTCGTCTCTCTCTCTCTCTCTCACACACACATTCCCCCAGTCTCTCTCTCTCTCTCACACACATACACTTTCCCCTAGTCTATCTCTCTCTCTCTCACACACTTTCCCCTACTCTCTCTCTCTTTCTCACACACACACACTTTCCCCTAGTCTATCTCTCTCTCTCTCTCACACACACTTTCCCCGAGTCTCTCTCTCTCACACACACACTTTCCCCTAGTCTCTCTCTCTCTTTCTCTCTCACACTGACACACACTTTCCCCTAGTCTATCTCTCTCTCTCTCTCTCTCTCACACACACACACTTTCCCCTAGTCTCTCTCTCTCTCTCACACACACACACTTTCTCCTCGTCTCTCTCTCTCTCTCTCTCTCTCACACACACACTTTCCCCTACTCTCTCTCTCTCTATCTCACACACACACTTGCCCCTAGTCTCTCTCACTCTCTCTCTCTCACACTGACACACACTTTCCCCTAGTCTCTCTCTCTCTCTCTCTCTCACACACTTTCCCCTCGACTCTCTCTCTCTCTCACACACATACACTTTCCCCTAGTCTCTCTCTCTCTCACACACTTTGCCCTTGTCTATCTCTCTCTCTCTCTCACACACACTTTTCCCTAGTCTCTCTCTCTCTCTCTCTCTCTCTCTCTCACACACACACTTTCCCCTCGTCTCTCTCTCTCTCTCTCTCACACACACACTTTCCCCTAGTCTCTCTCTCTCACACACACACTTTCCCCTCGTCTCTCTCACTCTCTCTCTCTCTCTCTCACACACACACTTTCCCCGAGTCTCTCTCTCTCTCTCACACACTTTCCCCTAGTCTCTCTCTCTCTCTCACACACACACACTTTCTCCTAGTCTCTCTCTCTCTCTCTCTCACACACACACTTTCCCCGAGTCTATCTCTCTCTCTCTCTCACACACTTTCCCCTAGTCTCTCTCTCTATCTCACACACACACTTGCCCCTAGTCTCTCTCTCTCTCTCTCTCACACACTTTCCCCTCGACTCTCTCTCTCTCTCAAACACACACACTTTCCCCTAGTCTCTCTCTCTCTCACACACTTTGCCCTGGTCTATCTCTCTCTCTCTGTCACACACTTTCTCCTAGTCTCTCTCTCTCTCTCTCACACACACACTTTTCCTTAGTCTCTCTCTCTCTCTCTCTCTCACACACACACTTTCCCCTCGTCTCTCTCTCTCTCTCTCTCACACACACACTTTCCCCTAGTCTCTCTCTCTCTCACACACTTTCTCCTAGTCTCTCTCTCTCTCTCTCTCTCAGAAACAAACTTGGCCCTCGTCTCTCTCTCTCTCTCTCTCACACACACACATACACACACTTTCTCCTCGTCTCTCTCTTATCTCTCTCTCAAACATACACGTTCCCCGAGTTTCTCTCTCTCTCTCTCTCTCTCTCTCTCTCTCACACACACACACTTTCCCCTAGTCTCTCTCTCTCTCGCTCTCACACACACACACACACTTGCCCCAAGTCTCTCTCTCTCACACACACACACACACACACTTTCCCCTAGGCTCTCTCTCTCTCTCTCTCTCACACACACACACTTTCCCCTAGTCTCTCTCTCTCTCTCTCTCACACACACACTTTCCTCGAGTCTCGCTCTCTCTCTCACACACACTTTCCCGTAGCCTCTCTCGCTCTCTCACACACACACTTTCCCCTAGTCTCTCTCTCTCTCTCACACACACACACACTTTCCCCGAGTCTCTCTCTCTCTCACACACTTTCCCCTAGTCTCTCTCTCTCTCACACACACACACTTTCTCCTAGTCTCTCTCTCTCTCTCTCTCACACACACTTTCCCCTAGTCTCTCTCTCTCACACACACACTTTCCCCTAGTCTCTCTCTCTCTCTCACACACACACACTTTCCCCGAGTCTCTCTCTCTCTCACACACTTTCCCCTAGTCTCTCTCTCTCTCTCACACACACACACTTTCTCCTAGTCTCTCTCTCTCTCTCTCTCACACACACACTTTCCCCGAGTCTATCTCTCTCTCTCTCTCACACACTTTCCCCTAGTCTCTCTCTCTATCTCACACACACACTTTCCCCTCGACTCTCTCTCTCTCTCTCAAACACACACACTTTCCCCTAGTCTCTCTCTCTCTCTCACACACACACACTTTCTCCTAGTCTCTCTCTCTCTCTCTCTCACACACACACTTTCCCCTCGTCTCTCTCTCTCTCTCTCTCACACACACACTTTCCCCTAGTCTCTCTCTCTCTCACACACTTTCTCCTAGTCTCTCTCTCTCTCTCTCTCTCACACACACACACTTTCCCCTAGTCTCTCTCTCTCTCTCACACACTTTCTCCTAGTCTCTCTATCTCTCTCTTTCTCTCACACACACACTTTTCCCTAATCTCTCTCTCTCTCTCTCTCTCACACACACTTTCCCCTAGTCTCTCTCTCACACACACTTTCCCCTGGTCTCTCTCTCTCTCTCTCTCTCTCTCCCTCTCTAACACACACACACACACTTTCCCCTAGTCTCTCTCTCTCTCTCACACTTTCCCCTCGTCTCTCTCTCACACACACTTGCCCCAATTCTCTCTCTCTCTCTCACGCACACACTTTCCCCGAGTCTCTCTCTCTCTCTCTCACACACACACACTTTCCCCTAGTCTCTCTCTCTCTCTCTCTCACACACACACACTTTCCCCTCGTCTCTCTCTCTCTCTCTCACACTTTCCCCTCGTCCCTCTCTCACACACACTTGCCCCTAGCCTCTCTCTCACACACACACACACTTTCTCCTAGTCTCTCTCTCTCTCTCTCTCACACACACACACACTTTCCCCTAGTCTATCTCTCTCTCTCACACTCTTTCCCCTAATCTCTCTCTCACACACACTTTCCCCTAGTCTCTCTCTCTCTCACATACTTTCCCCTCGTCTCTCACTCTCTCTCTCTCACACACACACACACTTTCCCGTAGTCTCTCTCTCTCTCTCACACACACACTTTCCCGTAGTCTCTCTCTCTCTCTCACACACACACTTTCCCCTAGTCTCTCTCTCTCACACAGTTTCCCCTAGTCTCTCTCTCTCTCACACACTTTCCCCTAGTCTCTCTCTCTCTCTCTCTCTCTCTCTCTCTCACACACACACTTTCCCGCAGTCTCTATCTCTCTCACACACACACACTTTCCCCTAGTCTCTCTCTCTCTCCCTCACACGCACACTTTCCCCTAGTCTCTCTCTCTCTCACACACTTTCCCCTAGTCTCTCTCTCTCTCTCTCTCTCTCACACACACACACACTTTCCCCTAGTCTATCTCTCTCTCTCTCTCTCTCACACACACACACTTTCCCCTAGTCTCTCTCTCTCTCTCACACACACACACTTTCTCCTAGTCTCTCTCTCTCTCTCTCTCTCTCTCACACACACACACTTTCCCCTAGTCTATCTCTCTTTCTCCCTCACACACTTTGCCCTAATCTCTCTCTCTATCTCACACACACACTTGCCCCTAGTCTCTCTCTCTCTCTCACGCACTTTCCCCTCGACTCTTTCTCTCTCTCTCACACACACACACTTTCCCCTAGTCTCTCTCTCTCACACACTTTGCCCTAGTCTATCTCTCTCTCTCTCTCACACACTTTCTCCTAGTCTCTCTCTCTTTCTCTCTCTCTCTCTCACACACACACTTTCCCCTAGTCTAGCTCTCTCTCTCTCACACACACTTTGCCCTAGTCTCTCTCTCTATCTTACACACACACTTGCCCCTAGTCTCTCTCACACACTTTTCCCTCGACTCTCTCTCTCTCTCTCACACACACACTTTCCCCTAGTCTCTCTCTCTCTCACACACTTTCTCCTAGTCTCTCTATCTCTCTCTCTCTCTCACACACACACACACTTTCCCGCAGTCTCTCTCTCTCTCTCTCATACACTTTCTCCGAGTCTCTCTATCTCTCTCTCTCTCTCACACACACACACACTTTTCCCTAATCTCTCTCTCTCTCTCTCTCACACACACTTTCCCCTAGTCTCTCTCTCTCTCTCTCTCTCTCTCACACACACACACTTTCCCCTAGTCTATCTCTCTTTCTCCCTCACACACTTTGCCCTAATCTCTCTCTCTATCTCACACACACACTTGCCCCTAGTCTCTCTCTCTCTCTCTCTCACGCACTTTCCCCTCGACTCTTTCTCTCTCTCTCACACACACACACTTTCCCCTAGTCTCTCTCTCTCACACACTTTGCCCCAGTCTATCTCTCTCTCTCTCTCACACACTTTCTCCTAGTCTCTCTCTCTTTCTCTCTCTCTCTCTCACACACACACTTTCCCCTAGTCTAGCTCTCTCTCTCTCACACACACTTTGCCCTAGTCTCTCTCTCTATCTTACACACACACTTGCCCCTAGTCTCTCTCACACACTTTTCCCTCGACTCTCTCTCTCTCTCTCACACACACACTTTCCCCTAGTCTCTCTCTCTCTCACACACTTTCTCCTAGTCTCTCTATCTCTCTCTCTCTCTCACACACACACACACTTTCCCGCAGTCTCTCTCTCTCTCTCTCACACACTTTCTCCTAGTCTCTCTATCTCTCTCTCTCTCTCACACACACACACACTTTTCCCTAATCTCTCTCTCTCTCTCTCTCACACACACTTTCCCCTAGTCTCTCTCTCTCTCTCTCTCTCACACACACACTTTTCCCTAGTCTCTCTCTCTCTCTCTCTCACACACACACTTTCCCCTAGTCTCTCTCTCTCTCTCTCTCTCTCTCACACACACACTTTCCCCTAGTCTCTCTCTCTCTCTCACACACACACACTTTGCCCAAGTCTCTCTCTCTCTCTCTCTCTCACACACTCACTTTCCCCTAGTCTCTCTCTCTCTCACACACTTTCCCCTCGTCTCTCTCTCTCTCACACACACACTTTCCCCTTGTCTCTCTCTCTCTCTCTCACACACACACTTTTCCCTAATCTCTCTCTCTCTCTCTCTCACACACACTTTCCCCTAGTCTCTCTCTCTCTCTCTCTCTCACACACACACTTTTCCCTAGTCTCTCTCTCTCTCTCTCTCCCACACACACTTTCCCCTCGACTCTCTCTCTCTCTCTCTCACACACACACTTTCCCCTAGTCTCTCTCTCTCTCTCTCACACACTCACTTTCCCCTAGTCTCTCTCTCTCTCTCACACTTTCCCCTCGTCTCTCTCTCTCTCACACACACACTTTCCCCTTGTCTCTCTCTCTCTCTCTCACACACACACTTTCCCCTAGTCTCTCTCTCTCTCTCTCTCTCTCTCTCTCCCACACACACACTTTCCCGTAGTCTCCCATCTCTCTCTCTCACACACACACTTTCCCCTAGTCTCTCTCTCTCTCTCACACACACACACTTTCCCCTAGTCTCTCTCTCTCTCTCACACACACACACTTTCCACTAGCCTCTCTCTCTCTCTCACACACACACACTTTCCCCTAGTCTCTCTCTCTCTCTCACACACACACACTTTCCCCTAGTCTCTCTCTCTCTCTCTCACACACACACACTTTCCCCTAGTCTCTCTCTCTCTCTCACACACACACACTTTCCGCTAGCCTCTCTCTCTCTCTCACACACACACACTTTCCCCTAGTCTCTCTCTCTCTCTCTCACACACACTTTCCCCTCGTCTCTCTCTCTCTGCCTCACACACACACTTTCCCCTAGTCTCTCTCTCTCTCTCACACTTTCCCCAGTCTCTCTCTCTCTCTCACACACACACACACTTTGCCCTAGTCTCTCTCTCTCTCTCTCTCACACACACACTTTCCCCTAATCTCTCTCTCTCTCTGTCACACACTTTCCCCTAGTCTCTCTCTCTCTCTCTCTCACACACACACTATCCCTTCGTCGATCTCTCTCTCTCACACACTTTCCCCCAGTCTCTCTCTCTCTCTCTCACACACACTTTCCCCTCGTCCCTCTCTCTCTCTCTCTCTCACACACTTTCCCCTACTCTCTCTCTCTCTCTCACACACACACACTTTCCCCTAGTCTATCTCTCTCTCACACACTTTCCCCTACTCTCTCTCTCTCTCTCACACACACACACTTTCCCCTAGTCTCTCTCTCTCACACACACACACTTTGCCCTAGTTTCTCTCTCTCTCTCTCTCACACACACACTTTCCCCTAGTCTCTCTCTCTCTCTGTCACACACTTTCCCCTAGTCTCTCTCTCTCTCTCACACACACACTTTCCCCTCGTCTATCTCTCTCTCTCTCTCACACACACACTTTCCCCCAGTCTCTCTCTCTCTCTCACACACACACTTACCCCTCGTCTATCTCTCTCTCTCTCACACTTTATCCTAGTCTCTCTCTCTCTCTCTCTCACACACACACACACTTTCCCTGAGTCTCTCTCCATCTCTGTCACACACTTTCCCCTAGTCTCTCTCTCTCTCTCACACACACACTTTCCCCTCGTCTATCTCTCTCTCTCTCACACACTTTCCCCTGGTCTCTCTCTCTATTTATCTCTCTCTCTCTCTCTCACACACACACACACTTTCCCCGAGTCTCTCTCTCTCTCTCTCTCTCTCACACACACACACTTTCCCCTAGTCTCTCTCTCTCTCTCTCTCTCTCTCACACACACACACACACACACTTTCCCCTAGTCTATCTCTGTCTCTCTCTCTCTCACACACACACACTTTCCCCTAGTCTCTCTCTCTCTCTCACACACACACACTTTCTCCTAGTCTCTCTCTCTCTCTCTCACACACACACTTTCCCCTAGTCTCTCTCTCTCTCTCACACACACATTTTCCCCTCGTCTATCTCTCTCTCTCTCACACACTTTCCCCTGGTCTCTCTCTCTATTTATCTCTCTCTCTCTCTCTCACACACACACACACTTTCCCCGAGTCTCTCTCTCTCTCTCTCTCTCACACACACACACTTTCCCCTAGTCTTTCTCTCTCTCTCTCTCTCTCTCTCTCACACACACACACACACACACTTTCCCCTAGTCTATCTCTGTCTCTCTCTCTCTCACACACACACACTTTCCCCTAGTCTCTCTCTCTCTCTCACACACACACACTTTCTCCTAGTCTCTCTCTCTCTCTCTCACACACACACTTTCCCCTCGTCTCTCTCTCTCTCTCACACACACACTTTCCCCTCGTCTATCTCTCTCTCTCTCTCTCTCACACACTTTCCCCTGGTCTCTCTCTCTATCTATCTCTCTCTCTCTCTCTCACACACACACACACTTTCCCCGAGTCTCTCTCTCTCTCTCTCTCTCACACAGACACACTTTCCCCTAGTCTCTCTCTCTCTCTCTCTCTCTCTCTCTCACACACACACACACACACTTTCCCCTAGTCTATCTCTGTCTCTCTCTCTCTCACACACACACACACTTTCCCCGAGTCTCTCTCTCTCTCTCTCTCTCACACACACACACTTTCCCCTAGTCTCTCTCTCTCTCTCTCTCTCTCTCTCACACACACACACACACACACTTTCCCCTAGTCTATCTCTGTCTCTCTCTCTCTCACACACACACACTTTCCCCTAGTCTCTCTCTCTCTCTCACACACACACACTTTCTCCTAGTCTCACTCTCTCTCTCTCTCTCTCACACACACTTTCCCCTAGTCTATCTCTCTTTCTCCCTCACACACTTTGCCCTAATCTCTCTCTCTATCTCACACACACACTTGCCCCAAGTCTCTCTCTCTCTCTCTCTCACGCACTTTCCCCTCGACTCTCTCTCTCTCTCTCACACACACACACTTTCCCCGAGTCTCTCTCTCTCTCACACACTTTGCCCTAGTCTATCTCTCTCTCTCTCTCACACACTTTCTCCTAGTCTCTCTCTCTCTCTCTCTCTCTCTCTCACACACACACTTTCCCCTAGTCTAGCTCTCTCTCTCTCACACACACTTTGCCCTAGTCTCTCTCTCTATCTTACACACACACTTTCCCCCAGTCTCTCTCTCTCTCACACACTTTTCCCTCGACTCTCTCTCTCTCTCACACACACAGACTGTCCCCTAGTCTCTCTCTCACACACATTCTCCTAGTCTCTCTATCTCTCTCTCTCTCTCTCACACACACACTTTTCCCTAATCTCTCTCTCTCTCTCTCTCACACACACTTTCCCCTAGTCTCTCTCTCTCTCTCTCTCTCACACACACACTTTCCCCTAGTCTCTCTCTCTCTCTCTCTCTCACACACACACTTTCCCCTAGTCTCTCTCTCTCTCACACACACACACTTTGCCCAAGTCTCTCTCTCTCTCTCTCTAACACACACACTTTCCCCTAGTCTCTCCCTCTCTCTGTCACACACTTTCCCCTAGTCTCTCTCTCTCTATCACACACACACTTTCCCCTCGTCTATCTCTCTCTCTCTCGCTCTCACACACTTGCCCCCACTCTTTCTCTCTCTCTCACACACACACTTTCCCCTCGTCTATCTATCTCTCTCTCACACACACACTTTCCCCTAGTCTCTCTCTCTCTCTCACACACACACACTTTCCCCTAGTCCCTCTCTCTCTCTCTCTCACACACACACTTTCCCCTAGTCTCTCTCTCTCTCTGTCACACACTTTCCCCCAGTCTCTCTCTCTCTCTCTCACACACACACTTACCCCTCGTCTATCTCTCTCTCTCTCACACTTTATCCTAGTCTCTCTCTCTCTCTCTCTCTCACACACACACACACTTTCCCTGAGTCTCTCTCCATCTCTGTCACACACTTTCCCCTCGTCTCTCTCTCTCTCTCACACACACACTTTCCCCTCGTCTATCTCTCTCTCTCTCTCTCTCTCACACACTTTCCCCTGGTCTCTCTCTCTATCTATCTCTCTCTCTCTCTCTCACACACACACACACTTTCCCCGAGTCTCTCTCTCTCTCTCTCTCTCTCACACACACACTTTCCCCTAGTCTCTCTCTCTCTCTCTCTCTCTCACACACACACACACACTTTCTCCGAGTCTATCTCTATCTCTCTCACACACTTTCCCCTAGTCTCTCTCTCTCACACACACACTTTCCACTAGTCTATCTCTCTCTCTCTCACACACACTTTCCCCTAGTCTCTCTCTCTCTCACACAAACACTTTCCCCTATTCTATCTCTCTCTCTCTCTCTCACACACACACTTTCCCCTAGTCTCTCTCTCTCTCACACACACACTTTCCCCTAGTCTATCTCTCTCTCTCTCTCTCACACACTTTCCCCTAGTCTCTCTCTCTCTCACACACACACTTTCCCCTAGTCTCTCTCTCTCTCTCTCCCACACACACTTTCCCCTCGTCTCTCTCTCTCTCACACACACACTTTCCCGTAGTCTCTCTCTCTCTCTCTCTCACACACTCACTTTCCCCTAGTCTCTCTCTCTCTCACACACTTTCCCCTCGTCTCTCTCTCTCTCACACACACACTTTCCCCTAGTCTCTCTCTCTCTCTCTCACACACACATTTTCCCCTAGTCTCTCTCTCTCTCTCTCTCTCTCCCACACACATACTTTCCCGTAGTCTCTCTCTCTCTCTCACACACACACACTTTCCCCTAGTCTCTCTCTCTCTCTCACACACACACACTTTCCCCTAGTCTCTCTCTCTCTCTCACACACTTTCTCCTAGTCTCTCTATCTCTCTCTTTCTCTCACACACACACTTTTCCCTAATCTCTCTCTCTCTCTCTCTCACACACACTTTCCCCTAGTCTCTCTCTCACACACACTTTCCCCTGGTCTCTCTCTCTCTCTCTCTCTCTCTCTCTCCCTCTCTAACACACACACACACACTTTCCCCTAGTCTCTCTCTCTCTCTCACACTTTCCCCTCGTCTCTCTCTCACACACACTTGCCCCAATTCTCTCTCTCTCTCTCACGCACACACTTTCCGCTAGCCTCTCTCTCTCTCTCACACACACACACTTTCCCCTAGTCTCTCTCTCTCTCTCTCACACACACTTTCCCCTCGTCTCTCTATCTCTGACTCACACACACACTTTCCCCTAGTCTCTCTCTCTCTCACACTTTCCCCTAGTCTCTCTCTCTCTCTCACACACACACACTTTGCCCTAGTCTCTCTCTCTCTCTCTCTCTCTCACACACACACTTTCCCCTAGTCTCTCTCTCTCTCTGTCACACACTTTCCCCTAGTCGATCTCTCTCTCTCTCTCACACACTTTCCCCCAGTCTCTCTCTCTCTCTCACACACACACTTTCCCCTAGTCTCTCTCTCTCTATCTCTCTCACACACTTTCCCCTCGTCTCTCTCTCTCTCACACACATACACTTTCCCCTAGTCTATCTCTCTCTCTCTCACACACTTTCCCCTACTCTCTCTCTCTCTCTCACACACACACACTTTCCCCTAGTCTATCTCTCTCTCTCTCACACACTTTCCCCTACTCTCTCTCTCTCTCTCACACACACACACTTTGCCCTAGTCTCTCTCTCTCTCTCTCTCTCACACACACACTTTCCCCTAGTCTCTCTCTCTCTCTGTCACACACTTTCCCCTAGTCTCTCTCTCTCTCTCTCACACACACACTTTCCCCTCGTCTATCTCTCTCTCTCTCTCTCACACACACTTTCCCCCAGTCTCTCTCTCTCTCTCACACACACACTTACCCCTCGTCTATCTCTCTCTCTCTCACATTTTATCCTAGTCTCTCTCTCTCTCTCTCACACACACACTTTCCCCTAGTCTCTCTCTCTCTCACACACACACACTTTCCCCTCGTCAATCTCTCTCTTTCTCTCACACACTTTCCCCTGGTCTCTCTCTCTTTCTATCTCTCTCTCTCTCTCTCACACACACACACACTTTCCCCAAGTCTCTCTCTCTCTCTCTCTCTCACACACACACACTTTCCCCTAGTCTCTCTCTCTCTCTCTCTCTCTCTCTCACACACACACACACACACACACACTTTCCACTAGTCTATCTCTCTCTCTCACACACTTTCCCCTCGTCTCTCTCTCTCTCACACACACACTTTCCCCTAGTCTCTCTCTCTCTCTCACACACACACACTTTCCCCTAGTCTCTCTCTCTCTCTCACACACACACACTTTCCGCTAGCCTCTCTCTATCTCTCACACACACACACTTTCCCCTAGTCTCTCTCTCTCTCTCACACACACACACTTTCCGCTAGCCTCTCTCTCTCTCTCTCACACACACACTTTCCCCTAGTCTCTCTCTCTCTCTCACACACACACACTTTCCCCTAGTCCCTCTCTCTCTCTCTCTCACACACACACTTTCCCCTAGTCTCTCTCTCTCTCTGTCACACACTTTCCCCCAGTCTCTCTCTCTCTCTCTCACACACACACTTACCCCTCGTCTATCTCTCTCTCTCTCACACTTTATCCTAGTCTCTCTCTCTCTCTCTCTCTCACACACACACACACTTTCCCTGAGTCTCTCTCCATCTCTGTCACACACTTTCCCCTCGTCTCTCTCTCTCTCTCACACACACACTTTCCCCTCGTCTATCTCTCTCTCTCTCTCTCTCTCACACACTTTCCCCTGGTCTCTCTCTCTATCTATCTCTCTCTCTCTCTCTCACACACACACACACTTTCCCCGAGTCTCTCTCTCTCTCTCTCTCTCTCACACACACACTTTCCCCTAGTCTCTCTCTCTCTCTCTCTCTCTCACACACACACACACACTTTCTCCGAGTCTATCTCTATCTCTCTCACACACTTTCCCCTAGTCTCTCTCTCTCACACACACACTTTCCACTAGTCTATCTCTCTCTCTCTCACACACACTTTCCCCTAGTCTCTCTCTCTCTCACACAAACACTTTCCCCTATTCTATCTCTCTCTCTCTCTCTCACACACACACTTTCCCCTAGTCTCTCTCTCTCTCACACACACACTTTCCCCTAGTCTATCTCTCTCTCTCTCTCTCACACACTTTCCCCTAGTCTCTCTCTCTCTCACACACACACTTTCCCCTAGTCTCTCTCTCTCTCTCTCCCACACACACTTTCCCCTCGTCTCTCTCTCTCTCACACACACACTTTCCCGTAGTCTCTCTCTCTCTCTCTCTCACACACTCACTTTCCCCTAGTCTCTCTCTCTCTCACACACTTTCCCCTCGTCTCTCTCTCTCTCACACACACACTTTCCCCTAGTCTCTCTCTCTCTCTCTCACACACACATTTTCCCCTAGTCTCTCTCTCTCTCTCTCTCTCTCCCACACACATACTTTCCCGTAGTCTCTCTCTCTCTCTCACACACACACACTTTCCCCTAGTCTCTCTCTCTCTCTCACACACACACACTTTCCCCTAGTCTCTCTCTCTCTCTCACACACTTTCTCCTAGTCTCTCTATCTCTCTCTTTCTCTCACACACACACTTTTCCCTAATCTCTCTCTCTCTCTCTCTCACACACACTTTCCCCTAGTCTCTCTCTCACACACACTTTCCCCTGTCTCTCTCTCTCTCTCTCTCTCTCTCTCTCCCTCTCTAACACACACACACACACTTTCCCCTAGTCTCTCTCTCTCTCTCACACTTTCCCCTCGTCTCTCTCTCACACACACTTGCCCCAATTCTCTCTCTCTCTCTCACGCACACACTTTCCGCTAGCCTCTCTCTCTCTCTCACACACACACACTTTCCCCTAGTCTCTCTCTCTCTCTCTCACACACACTTTCCCCTCGTCTCTCTATCTCTGACTCACACACACACTTTCCCCTAGTCTCTCTCTCTCTCACACTTTCCCCTAGTCTCTCTCTCTCTCTCACACACACACACTTTGCCCTAGTCTCTCTCTCTCTCTCTCTCTCTCACACACACACTTTCCCCTAGTCTCTCTCTCTCTCTGTCACACACTTTCCCCTAGTCGATCTCTCTCTCTCTCTCACACACTTTCCCCCAGTCTCTCTCTCTCTCTCACACACACACTTTCCCCTAGTCTCTCTCTCTCTATCTCTCTCACACACTTTCCCCTCGTCTCTCTCTCTCTCACACACATACACTTTCCCCTAGTCTATCTCTCTCTCTCTCACACACTTTCCCCTACTCTCTCTCTCTCTCTCACACACACACACTTTCCCCTAGTCTATCTCTCTCTCTCTCACACACTTTCCCCTACTCTCTCTCTCTCTCTCACACACACACACTTTGCCCTAGTCTCTCTCTCTCTCTCTCTCTCACACACACACTTTCCCCTAGTCTCTCTCTCTCTCTGTCACACACTTTCCCCTAGTCTCTCTCTCTCTCTCTCACACACACACTTTCCCCTCGTCTATCTCTCTCTCTCTCTCTCACACACACTTTCCCCCAGTCTCTCTCTCTCTCTCACACACACACTTACCCCTCGTCTATCTCTCTCTCTCTCACATTTTATCCTAGTCTCTCTCTCTCTCTCTCACACACACACTTTCCCCTAGTCTCTCTCTCTCTCACACACACACACTTTCCCCTCGTCAATCTCTCTCTTTCTCTCACACACTTTCCCCTGGTCTCTCTCTCTTTCTATCTCTCTCTCTCTCTCTCACACACACACACACTTTCCCCAAGTCTCTCTCTCTCTCTCTCTCTCACACACACACACTTTCCCCTAGTCTCTCTCTCTCTCTCTCTCTCTCTCTCACACACACACACACACACACACACTTTCCACTAGTCTATCTCTCTCTCTCACACACTTTCCCCTCGTCTCTCTCTCTCTCACACACACACTTTCCCCTAGTCTCTCTCTCTCTCTCACACACACACACTTTCCCCTAGTCTCTCTCTCTCTCTCACACACACACACTTTCCGCTAGCCTCTCTCTATCTCTCACACACACACACTTTCCCCTAGTCTCTCTCTCTCTCTCACACACACACACTTTCCGCTAGCCTCTCTCTCTCTCTCTCACACACACACTTTCCCCTAGTCTCTCTCTCTCTCTCACACTTCCACCTTGTCTCTCTCTCTCTTTCACACACACACACTTTGCCCTAGTCTCTCTCTCTCTCTCTCTCTCACACACACACTTTCCCCTAATCTCTCTCTCTCTCTGTCACACACTTTCTCCTAGTCTCTTTCTCTCTCTCTCTCACGCACACACTTTCCCCTCGTCGATCTCTCTCTCTCACTCTCACACACTTTCCCCCAGTCTCTCTCTCTCTCTCACACACACACTTTCCCCTAGTCTCTCTCTCTCTATCTCTCTCACACACTTTCCCCTCATCTCTCTCTCTCTCACACACATACACTTTCCCCTAGTCTATCTCTCTCTCTCTCACACACTTTCCCCTACTCTCTCTCTCTCTCTCACACACACACACTTTCCCCTAGTCTATCTCTCTCTCTCTCTCACACACACACTTTCCCCTAGTCTCTCTGTCTCACACACACACTTTCCCCTAGTCTCTCTCTCTCTCTCTCTCTCTCTCTCTCACACACACACACACTTTCCCCGAGTCTCTCTCTCTCTCTCACACACTTCCCCCTCGTCTCTCTCTCTCTCTCTCACACACACTTTCCCCCAGTCTCTCTCTCTCTCTCACACACACACTTTCCACTAGTCTCTCTCTCTCTATCTCTCTCACACACTTTCCCCTCGTCTCTCTCTCTCTCTCACACACATACACTTTCCCCTAGTCTATCTCTCTCTCTCTCTCACACACTTTCCCCTACTCTCTCTCTCTCTCTCACACACGCACACTTTCCCCGAGTCTATCTCTCTCTCTCTCTCACACACACTTTCCCCTAGTCTCTCTCTCTCACACACACACTTTCCCCTAGTCTCTCTCTCTCTCTCTCTCTCACACTGACACACACTTTCCCCCAGTCTCTCTCTCTCTCTCTCTCTCTCACACACACACACTTTCCCCTCGTTTCTCTCTCTCTCTCACACACACACACTTTCTCCTCGTCTCTCTCTCTCTCTCTCTCTCTCTCACAAACACACTTTCCCCTACTCTCTCTCTCTCTATCTCACACACACACTTGCCCCTGGTCTCTCTCTCTCTCTCTCTCACACACTTTCCCCTCGACTCTCTCTCTCTCTCCCACACACACACTTTCCCCTAGTCTCTCTCTCTCTCACACACTTTGCCCTAGTCTATCTCTCTCTCTCTCTCACACACTTTCTCCTCGTCTCTCTCTCTCTCTCTCACACACACACTTTCCCCTCGTCCCTCTCTCTCTCTCTCTCACACACACACTTTCCCCTAGTCTCTCTCTCTCTCACACACTTTCTCCTAGTCTCTCTCTCTCTCTCTCTCTCACACACACACACTGTCCCCTAGTCTATCTCTCTCTCTCACACACTTTCTCCTCGTCTCTCTATCTCTCTCTTTCTCTCACACACACACTTTTCCCTCATCTCTCTCTCTCTCTTTCTCTCACACACACTTTCCCCTGGTCTCTCTCTCTCTCTCACACTTTCCCCTCGTCTCTCTCTCACACACACTTGCCCCTAGTCTCTCTCTCTCTCTCTCACGCACACACTTTCCCCGAGTCTCTCTCTCTCTCTCCCACACACACTTTCCCCTAGTCTCTCTCTCTCTCTCTCTCTCTCACACACACACACTTTCCCTTGGTCTCTCTCTCTCTCTCACACACACACTTTCCCCTAGTCTCTCTCTCTCTCACACTAACTTTCTCCTCGTCTCTCTCTCTCACACACACACACACTTTCCCCTGGTCTCTCTCTCTCTCTCCCTCTATAATGCACACACACACTTTCCCCTCGTCTCTCTCTCTCTCTCACACTTTCCCCTCGTCCCTCTCTCACACACACTTTCCCCTAGTCTCTCTCTCTCTCTGTCACACACTTTCTCCTAGTCTCTCTCTCTCTCTCTCTCTCACACACACACTTTCCCCTCGTCGATCTCTCTCTCTCTCTCTCACACACTTTCCCCCAGTCTCTCTCTCTCTCTCACACACACACTTTCCCCTAGTCTCTCTCTCTCTATCTCTCTCACACACTTTCCCTCGTCTCTCTCTCTCTCACACACATACACTTTCCCCTAGTCTATCTCTCTCTCTCTCACACACTTTCCCCTACTCTCTCTCTCTCTCTCACACACACACACTTTCCCCTAGTCTATCTCTCTCTCTCTCACACACTTTCCCCTACTCTCTCTCTCTCTCTCACACACACACTTTCCCCTAGTCTCTCTCTCACACACTTTCTCCTAGTCTCTCTATCTCTCTCTCTCTCTCACACACACACACACTTTCCCGCAGTCTCTCTCTCTCTCTCACACACTTTCTCCTAGTCTCTCTATCTCTCTCTCTCTCTCACACACACACACACACTTTTCCCTAATCTCTCTCTTTCTCTCTCTCACACACACTTTCCCCTAGTCTCTCTCTCTCTCTCTCTCTCACACACACACTTTTCCCTAGTCTCTCTCTCTCTCTCTCTCACACACACACTTTCCCCTAGTTTCTCTCTCTCTCTCTCTCACACACACACTTTCCCCTAGTCTCTCTCTCTCTCACACACACACACACTTTGCCCAAGTCTCTCTCTCTCTCTCTCTCACACACACACTTTCCCCTAGTCTCTATCTCTCTCTCTCTCTCTCTCTCTCTCACACACACACACACTTTCCCCTAGTCTCTCTCTCTCTCTCTCTCACACACACACTTTCCCCTAGTCTCTCCCTCTCTCTGTCACACACTTTCCCCTAGTCTCTCTCTCTCTATCACACACACACTTTCCCCTCGTCTATCTCTCTCTCTCTCGCTCTCACACACTTGCCCCCACTCTTTCTCTCTCTCTCACACACACACTTTCCCCTCGTCTCTCTCTCTCTGCCTCACACTCACACTTTCCCCTAGTCTCTCTCTCTCTCTCACACTTCCCCCTAATCTCTCTCTCTCTCTCACACACACACACTTTGCCCTAGTCTCTCTCTCTCTCTCTCACACACACACACTTTCCCCTAGTCTCTCTCTCTCTCTGTCACACACTTTCCCCTTGTCTCTCTCTCTCTCTCTCACACACACTTTCCCCTCGTCGATCTCTCTCTCTCTCTCTCTCACACACTTTCCCCCAGTCTCTCTCTCTCTCTCACACACACACTTTCCCCTAGTCTCTCTCTCTCTATCTCTCTCACACACTTTCCCCTAGTCTCTCTGTCTCACACACACACTTTCCCCTAGTCCCTCTCTCTCTCTCTCTCTCTCTCACACACACACACACTTTCCCCGAGTCTCTCTCTCTCTCTCACACACTTTCCCCTCGTCTCTCTCTCTCTCTCACACACACTTTCCCCCAGTCTCTCTCTCTCTCTCACACACACACTTTCTCCTAGTCTCTCTCTCTCTATCTCTCTCACACACTTTCCCCTCGTCTCTCTCTCTCTCTCTCACACACATACACTTTCCCCTAGTCTATCTCTCTCTCTCTCTCACACACCTTCCCCTACTCTCTCTCTCTCTCACACTAACTTTCTCCTCGTCTCTCTCTCTCACACACACACACACTTTCCCCTGGTCTCTCTCTCTCTCTCCCTCTATAATGCACACACACACTTTCCCCTCGTCTCTCTCTCTCTCTCACACTTTCCCCTCGTCCCTCTCTCACACACACTTTCCCCTAGTCTCTCTCTCTCTCTGTCACACACTTTCTCCTAGTCTCTCTCTCTCTCTCTCTCTCACACACACACTTTCCCCTCGTCGATCTCTCTCTCTCTCTCTCACACACTTTCCCCCAGTCTCTCTCTCTCTCTCACACACACACTTTCCCCTAGTCTCTCTCTCTCTATCTCTCTCACACACTTTCCCCTCGTCTCTCTCTCTCTCACACACATACACTTTCCCCTAGTCTATCTCTCTCTCTCTCACACACTTTCCCCTACTCTCTCTCTCTCTCTCACACACACACACTTTCCCCTAGTCTATCTCTCTCTCTCTCACACACTTTCCCCTACTCTCTCTCTCTCTCTCACACACACACTTTCCCCTAGTCTCTCTCTCACACACTTTCTCCTAGTCTCTCTATCTCTCTCTCTCTCTCACACACACACACACTTTCCCGCAGTCTCTCTCTCTCTCTCACACACTTTCTCCTAGTCTCTCTATCTCTCTCTCTCTCTCACACACACACACACTTTTCCCTAATCTCTCTCTCTCTCTCTCTCACACACACTTTCCCCTAGTCTCTCTCTCTCTCTCTCTCTCACACACACACTTTTCCCTAGTCTCTCTCTCTCTCTCTCTCACACACACACTTTCCCCTAGTTTCTCTCTCTCTCTCTCTCTCACACACACACTTTCCCCTAGTCTCTCTCTCTCTCACACACACACACTTTGCCCAAGTCTCTCTCTCTCTCTCACACACACACTTTCCCCTAGTCTCTATCTCTCTCTCTCTCTCTCTCTCTCTCTCACACACACACACACTTTCCCCTAGTCTCTCTCTCTCTCTCTCTCACACACACACTTTCCCCTAGTCTCTCCCTCTCTCTGTCACACACTTTCCCCTAGTCTCTCTCTCTCTATCACACACACACTTTCCCCTCGTCTATCTCTCTCTCTCTCGCTCTCACACACTTGCCCCCACTCTTTCTCTCTCTCTCACACACACACTTTCCCCTCGTCTCTCTCTCTCTGCCTCACACTCACACTTTCCCCTAGTCTCTCTCTCTCTCTCACACTTCCCCCTAATCTCTCTCTCTCTCTCACACACACACACTTTGCCCTAGTCTCTCTCTCTCTCTCTCACACACACACACTTTCCCCTAGTCTCTCTCTCTCTCTGTCACACACTTTCCCCTTGTCTCTCTCTCTCTCTCTCACACACACTTTCCCCTCGTCGATCTCTCTCTCTCTCTCACACACTTTCCCCCAGTCTCTCTCTCTCTCTCACACACACACTTTCCCCTAGTCTCTCTCTCTCTATCTCTCTCACACACTTTCCCCTAGTCTCTCTGTCTCACACACACACTTTCCCCTAGTCTCTCTCTCTCTCTCTCTCTCTCTCACACACACACACACTTTCCCCGAGTCTCTCTCTCTCTCTCACACACTTTCCCCTCGTCTCTCTCTCTCTCTCACACACACTTTCCCCCAGTCTCTCTCTCTCTCTCACACACACACTTTCTCCTAGTCTCTCTCTCTCTATCTCTCTCACACACTTTCCCCTCGTCTCTCTCTCTCTCTCTCACACACATACACTTTCCCCTAGTCTATCTCTCTCTCTCTCTCACACACTTTCCTCTACTCTCTCTCTCTCTCTCACACACACACACTTTCCCCGAGTCTATCTCTCTCTCTCTCACACACACTTTCCCCTAGTCTCTCTCTCTCTCTCACACACACACACTTTCCCCTAGTCTCTCTCTCTCTCTCACACACACACACTTTCTCCTCGTCTCTCTCTCTCTCTCTCTCTCTCTCACACACACACTTTCCCCTACTCTCTCTCTCTCTATCTCACACACACACTTGCCCCTAGTCTCTCTCTCTCGCTCTCTCTCTCACACACTTTCCCCTCGACTCTCTCTCTCTCTCACACACACACACTTTCCCCTAGTCTCTCTCTCTCTCACACACTTTGCCCTAGTCTATCTCTCTCTCTCTCTCACACACTTTCCCCTAGTCTCTCTCTCTCTCTCTCTCTCACACACACACTTTCCCCTCGTCTCTCTCTCTCTCTCTCACACACACACTTTCCCCTAGTCTCTCTCTCTCTCACACACTTTCTCCTCGTCTCTCTCTCTCTCTCTCACACACACACTTTTCCCTAGTCTCTCTCTCTCTCTCTCTCTCACACACACACTTTCCCTTAGTCTCTCTCTCTCTCACACACTTTCTCCTCGTCTCTCTCTCTCTCTCTCTCACACACACACTTTTCCCTAGTCTCTCTCTCTCTCTCTCTCTCTCACACACACACACTTTCCCCTAGTCTCTCTCTCTCTCACACACTTTCTCCTCGTCTCTCTCTCTTTCTCTCTCTCTCTCTCACACACACACTTTCCCCTAGTCTCTCTCTCTCTCTCACGCACACACTTTCCCCGAGTCTCTCTCTCTCTCTCACACACACACACTTTCCGCTAGTCTCTCTCGCTCTCTCTCTCTCTCACACACACACACTTTTCCCTCATCTCTCTCTCTCTCTCTCTCTCACACACACTTTCCCCTAGTCTTTCTCTCACACACACTTTCCCCTAGTCTCTCTCTCTTTCTCACACACACACTTTCCCCAAGTCTCTCTCTCTCTCACACTAACTTTCTCCTCGTCTCTCTCTCTCACACACACACACACTTTCCCCTGGTCTCTCTCTCTCTCTCCCTCTATAACGCACACACACACTTTCCCCTCGTCTCTCTCTCTCTCTCTCACACTTTCCCCTCCTCCCTCTCTCACACACACTTGCCCCTAGCCTCTCTCTCACACACACACACACTTTCTCCTAGTCTCTCTATCTCTCTCTCTCTCTCACACACACACACACTTTCCCCTCGTCTCTATCTATCTCTCTCTCTCACACACTTTCCCCTCGTCTATCTCTCTCTCTCTCACACACACTTTCCGCTAGTCTCTGTCACTCTCTCACACACACACTTTCCCCTAGTCTCTCTCTCTCTCACACACACACACACTTTCCCCTAGTCTATCTCTCTCTCCCTCTCACACACTTTCCCCTAGTCTCTCTCTCTCTCTCTCTCACACTTTCTCCTAGTCTCTCTCTCTCTCTCTCTCTCTCTCTCACACACACACACTTTCCCCTAGTCTCTCTCTCTCTCTCTCTCTCACACACACACACACTTTCCCCTCGTCTCTCTCTCTCTCTTTCTCTCTCTCTCTCACACACACACACACACACACTTTCTCCTAGTCTCTCTCTCTCTCTCTCTCTCCCACACACACACTTTCCCCGAGTCTATCTCTCTCTCTCTCTCTCTCACACACTTTCCCCTCGTCTCTCTCTCTCACACACATGCACTTTCCCCTAGTCTCTCTCTCTCTCACACACTTTACCCTAGTCTCTCTCTCTCTCTCACACACACACACTTTCCCCTAGTCTATCTCTCTCTCTCTCTCACACACACTTGCCCCGAGTCTCTCCCTCTCTCTCACGCACACACTTTCCCCTAGTCTCTCTCTCTCTCACACACTTTACCCTAGTCTCTCTCTCTCTCTCACACACACACTTTCCCCTAGTCTCTCTCTCTCTCTCACACACACACACACTTTCCCCTCGTCTCTCTCTCTCTCTCACACACACTAACTTTCTCCTAGTCTCTCTCTCTCTCTCTCTCTCTCACACACACACACACTTTCTCCTAGTCTCTCTCTCTCTCACACTAACTTTCTCCTAGTCTCTCTCTCTCTCTCACACGCACACTTTCCCCTAGCCTCTCTCTCTCTCTCTCTCTCACACACACTTGCCCTCGTCTCTCTCTCACACACACGCTTTCCCTCGTCGCTCTCTCTCTCTCTGTCACACACACACTTTCCCCTAGTCTCTCTCTCTCTCACACTAACTTTCTCCTAGTCTCTCTCTCTCTCTCACACGCACACTTTCCCCTAGCCTCTCTCTCTCTCTCTCTCACACACACACTTTCCCCTAGTCTATCTCTCTCTCTCTCAAACACACACTTTCCCCTCGTCTCTCTCTCTCTCTCTCACACACACACACTTTCCCCTAGTCTCTCTCTCTCTCTCTCACACACTCACTTTCCCCTAGTCTCTCTCTCTCTCACACACTTTCCCCTCGTCTCTCTCTCTCTCACACACACACTTTCCCCTAGTCTCTCTCTCTCTCTCTCACACACACACTTTCCCCTAGTCTCTCTCTCTCTCTCTCTCTCTCTCTGTCCCACACACACACTTTATCGAAGTCTCTCTCTCTCTCTCTCTCACACACAAACTTTCCCCTAGTCTCTCTCTCTCTCTCACACACACACACTTTCCGCTAGCCTCTCTCTCTCTCACACACACACACACTTTCCCCTAGTCTCTCTCTCTCTCTCTCTCACACACACTTTCCCCTCGTCTCTCTCTCTCTGCCTCACACACACACTTTCCCCTAGTCTCTCTCTCTCTCTCACACACACACACTTTGCCCTAGTCTCTCTCTCTCTCTCTCACACACACACACTTTCCCCTAGTCTCTCTCTCTCTCTGTCACACACTTTCCCCTAGTCTCTCTCTCTCTCTCTCTCACACACACACTTTCCCCTCGTCGATCTCTCTCTCTCTCTCTCACACACTTTCCCCCAGTCTCTCTCTCTCTATCTCTCTCACACACTTTCCCCTCGTCTCTCTCTCTCTCACACACATACACTTTCCCCTAGTCTATCTCTCTCTCTCTCACACACTTTCCCCTACTCTCTCTCTCTCTCTCACACACACACACTTTCCCCTAGTCTATCTCTCTCTCTCTCACACACACACTTTCCCCTAGTCTCTCTGTCTCACACACACACTTTCCCCTAGTCTCTCTCTCTCACTCTCTCTCTCTCTCTCTCACACACACACACACTTTCCCCGAGTCTCTCTCTCTCTCACACACTTTCCCTCGTCTCTCTCTCTCACACACACTTTCCCCCAGTCTCTCTCTCTCTCTCACACACACACTTTCCCCTAGTCTCTCTCTCTCTATCTCTCTCACACACTTTCCCCTCGTCTCTCTCTATCTCTCACACACATACACTTTCCCCTAGTCTATCTCTCTCTCTCTCTCACACACTTTCCCCTACTCTCTCTCTCTCTCTCACACACACACACTTTCCCCTAGTCTATCTCTCTCTCTCTCACACACACACTTTCACCTAGTCTCTCTCTCTCTCACACACACTTTCCCCTAGTCTCTCTCTCTCTCTCTCTCTCTCACACTGACACACACTTTCCCCTAGTCTATCTCTCTCTCTCTCTCTCACACACACACACTTTCCCCTAGTCTCTCTCTCTCTCACACACACACACACTTTCTCCTCGTCTCTCTCTCTCTCTCTCTCTCTCTCTCTCTCACACACACACTTTCCCCTACTCTCTCTCTCTCTATCTCACACACACACTTTCCCCTAGTCTCTCTCTCTCTCACACACTTTCTCCTCGTCTCTCTCCCTCTCACACACACACACTTTCCCCTAGTCTCTCTCTCTCTCTGTCACACACTTTCCCCTAGTCTCTCTCTCTCTCTCTCTCACGCACACACTTTCCCCTCGTCGATCTCTCTCTCTCTCTCTCTCTCACACACTTTCCCCCAGTCTCTCTCTCTCTCTCACACACACACTTTCCCCTAGTCTCTCTCTCTCTATCTCTCTCACATACTTTCCCCTCGTCTCTCTCTCTCTCACACACATACACTTTCCCCTAGTCTATCTCTCTCTCTCTCACACACTTTCCCCAACTCTCTCTCTCTCTCTCACACACACACACTTTCCCCTAGTCTATCTCTCTCTCTCTCACACACACACTTTCCCCTAGTCTCTCTGTCTCACACACACACTTTCCCCTAGTCTCTCTCTCTCTCTCTCTCTCTCTCACACACACACACTTTCCCCGAGTCTCTCTCTCTCTCTCACACACTTTCCCCTCGTCTCTCTCCCTCTCTCTCTCACACACTTTCCCCCAGTCTCTCTCTCTCTCTCACACACACACTTTCCCCTAGTCTCTCTCTCTCTATCTCTCTCACACACTTACCCCTCGTCTCTCTCTCTCTCTCACACACATACACTTTCCCCCAGTCTATCTCTCTCTCTCTCTCACACACTTTCCCCTACTCTCTCTCTGTCTCTCACACACACACACTTTCCCCGAGTCTATCTCTCTCTCTCTCTCTCTCACACACACTTTCCCCTAGTCTATCTCTCTCACACACAGACTTTCCCCTAGTCTCTCTCTCTCTCTCTCTCTCACACACACACACTTTCCCCTAGTCTCTCTCTCTCTCTCTCTCTCACACACTGACACACACTTTCCCCTAGTCTATCTCTCTCTCTCTCTCTCTCTCACACACACACACTTTCCCCTAGTCTCTCTCTCTCTCTCACACACACACACTTTCTCCTGGTCTCTCTCTCTCTCTCTCTCTCTCTCACAAACACACTTTCCCCTACTCTCTCTCTCTCTATCTCACACACACACTTGCCCCTAATCTCTCTCTCTCTCTCTCACACACTCTCCACTCGACTCTCTCTCTCTCTCTCACACACACACACTTTCCCCTAGTCTCTCTCTCTCTCACACACTTTGCCCTAGTCTATCTCTCTCTCTCTCTCACACACTTTCTCCTCGTCTCTCTCTCTCTCTCTCACACACACACTTTTCCCTAGTCTCTCTCTCTCTCTCTCTCTCACACACACACTTTCCCCTCGTCTCTCTCTCTCTCTCTCTCTCACACACACACTTTCCCCCAGTCTCTCTCTCTCTCACACACTTTCTCCTAGTCTCTCTATCTCTCTCTTTCTCTCACACACAAACTTTTCCCTCATCTCTCTCTCTCTCTCTCTCTCTCTCACACACCCTTTCCCCTCGTCTCTCTCTCACACACACTTGCCCCTAGTCTCTCTCTTTCTCTCACGCACACACTTTCCCTGAGTCTCTCTCTCTCTCTCACACACACACACACTTTCCCCTAGTCTCTCTCTCCCCCTCTCTCTCTCTCACACACACACTTTCCCCTAGTCTCTCTCTCTCTCACACTAACTTTCTCCTCGTCTCTCTCTCTCACACACACACACACTTTCCCCTGGTCTCTCTCTCTCTCTCCCTCTATAACGCACACACACACTTTCCCCTCGTCTCTCTCTCTCTCTCTCACACTTTCCCCTCGTCCCTCTCTCACACACACTTGCCCCTAGCCTCTCTCTCACACACACACACACTTTCTCCTAGTCTCTCTATCTCTCTCTCTCTCTCACACACACACACTTTCCCCTAGTCTCTCTCTCTCTCTCTCACACACACACACACTTTCCCCTCGTCTATCTCTCTCTCTCTCACACACACTTTCCGCTAGTCTCTGTCTCTCTCTCACACACACACTTTCCCCTAGTCTCTCTCTCTCTCACACACACACACACTTTCCCCTAGTCTATCTCTCTCTCCCTCTCACACACTTTCCCCTAGTCTCTCTCTCTCTCTCTCTCTCACACACTTTCCCCTCGTCTATCTCTCTCTCTCTCTCACACTTTCTCCTAGTCTCTCTCTCTCTCTCTCTCTCTCTCACACACACACACACTTTCCCCTAGCCTCTCTCTCTCTCTCCCTCTCACACACACACACACTTTCCCCTAGTCTCTCTCTATCTCTTTCTCTCTCTCTCTCACACACACACACACACTTTCTCCTAGTCTCTCTCTCTCTCTCTCTCTCTCTCTCCCACACACACACTTTCCCCTAGTCTATCTCTCTCTCTGACATACACACTTTCCCCTAGTCTCTCTCTCTCTCTCTCTCACACACTTTCCCCTCGTCTCTCTCTCTCACACACACGCACTTTCCCCTAGTCTCTCTCTCTCTCACACACTTTACCCTAGTCTCTCTCTCTCTCTCACACACACACTTTCCCCTAGTCTCTGTCTCTCTCTCACACACACACACTTTCCCCTCGTCTCTCTCTCTCTCTCACACAGACTAACTTTCTCCTAGTCTCTCTCTCTCTCTCTCTCACACACACACACACTTTCTCCTAGTCTCTCTCTCTCTCGCACTAACTTTCTCCTAGTCTCTCTCTCTCTCTCTCTCACACACACTTGCCCCTAGTCTCTCTCTCACACACACACTTTCCCCTAGTCTCTCTCTCTCTCTCTCTCTCTCACACACACACACACTTTCCCCGAGTCTCTCTCTCTCTCACACACTTTCCCCTAGTCTCTCTCTCTCTCTCGCTCTCTCACACACTTTCGCCCAGTCTCTCTCTCTCTCTCACACATACACTTTCCCCTAGTCTATCTCTCTCTCTCTCTCTCTCACACACACACACTTTCCCCTAGTCTCTCTCTCTCTCTTACACACACACACTTTCTCCTAGTCTCTCTCTCTCTCTCTCTCTCTCTCACACACACACTTTCCCCTAGTCAATCTCTCTCTCTGTCTCACACACTTTCCCCTAGTCTCTCTCTCTATCTCACACACACACTTGCCCCTAGTCTCTCTCTCTCTCTCTCTCTCACACACTTTCCCCTCGACTCTCTCTCTCTCTCACACACACACGTTCCCCTAGTCTCTCTCTCTCTCACACACTTTGCCCGGGTCTCTCTCTCTATCTCACACACACACTTTCCCCTAGTCTCTCTCTCTCTCTCACTCTCTCACACACACACTTTCCCCTAGTCTATCTCTCTCTCTCTCTCTCACACTTTCTCCTAGTCTCTCTCTCTCTCTCTCACACACACACTTTTCCCTAGTCTCTCTCTCTCTCTCTCACACACACACTTTCCCCTCGTCTCTCTCTCTCTCTCACTCACACACTCACTTTCCCCTAGTCTCGCTCTCTCTCTCACACACTTTCTCCTACTCTCTCTATCTCTCTCTTTCTCTCACACACACACTTTTCCCTAATCTCTCTCTCTCTCTCTCTCACACACACTTTCCCCTAGTTTCTCTCTCACACACACTTTCCCCTGGTCTCATTCTCTCTCTCTCTCCCTCTCTAACACACACACACACTTTCCCCTAGTCTCTCTCTCTCTCTGACATACACACTTTCCCCTCGTCTCTCTCTCTCTCTCTCTCTCTCACACACACACACTTTCCCCTAGTCTCTCTCTCACACTAACTTTCTCCTCGTCTCTCTCTCTCTCTCTCAGACACACTTTCCCCTAGTCTCTCTCTCACACACACGCTTTCCCCTCGTAACTCTCTCTCTCTCTCTGTCACACACACACTTTCCCCTAGTCTCTCTCTCTCTCTCTCTGTCACACACACACATTCCCCTAGTCTCTATCTCTCTCTCTCTCTCTCTCTCTCACACACACACACACTTTCCCCTAGTCACTCTCTCTCTCTCTCTGTCACACACACACTTTCCCCTAGTCTCTATCTCTCTCTCTCTCTCTCTCTCTCACACACACACACACTTTCCCCTAGTCACTCTCTCTCTCTCTCACACACACACTTTCCCCCAGTCTCTCTCTCTCTCTGTCACACACTTTCCCCTAGTCTCTCTCTCTCTCTCTCTCACACACACACATTCCCCTCGTCGATCTCTCTCTCTCTCTCTCACACACTTTCCCCCAGTCTCTCTCTCTCACACACACACTTTCCCCTAGTCTCTCTCACTCTATCTCTCTCACACACTTTCCCCTCGTCTCTCTCTCTCTCACACACATACACTTTCCCCTCGTCTATCTCTCTCTCTCTCTCACACACACTTTCCCCCAGTCTCTCTCTCTCTCTCACACACACACTTACCCCTCGTCTATCTCTCTCTCTCTCACACTTTATCCTAGTCTCTCTCTCTCTCTCTCTCTCACACACACACACACTTTCCCTGAGTCTCTCTCCATCTCTGTCACACACTTTCCCCTAGTCTCTCTCTCTCTCTCA
>NW_027252259.1:0-27911 GCF_044704955.1 Pristiophorus japonicus
GGGGGAGAGAGAGAGAGAGAGAGAGGGTTTAACTACTGTGGGGAGAGAGAGAGAGAGAGAGAGGGATAAATACTGGGAGAGAGAGAGAGAGAGAGAGGGTTAAATACTGGGGGGAGAGAGAGAGAGAGAGAGAGAGAGATGGTTAAATACTGTGGAGAGAGAGAGAGAGGGTTAAATACTGGGGGAGAGAGAGAAAGAGTGAGGGTTAAATACTGGGGGAGAGAGAGAGAGAGAGAGGGTTAAATACTGGGGGGAGAGAGAGAGAGAGAGAGAGAGGGTTAAATACTGGCAGAGAGAGAGAGAGGGTTAAATATTGGGGGGAGAGAGAGAGAGAGAGAGGGTTAAATACTGGGGGGAGAGAGAGAGAGAGTTAAATACTGGTGAGAAAGAGAGAGAGGGTTAAATACTGGGGGGAGAGAGAGAGAGATGGTTAAATACTGGGGAGAGAGAGAGAGAGAGAGGATTAAATACTGGGAGAGAGAGAGAGAGAGGGTTAAATACTGTGGGAGAGAGAGAGAGAGAGAGAGAGGGTTAAATACTGGGAGGGGGGAGAGAGAGGGTTAAATACTGGGGAGAGAGAGAAAGAGAGAGAGAGAGTGTTAAATACTGGGGTGGAGACAGAGAGAGAGGGTTAAATACTGGGGGGAGAGAGAGAGAGAGAGAGAGGGTTAAATACTGTAGAGAGAGAGAGTGAGGGTTAAATACTGGGGGAGAGAGAGAGAGAGAGGGTTAAATACTGGTAGGAGAGAGAGAGAGAGAGGGTTAAATACTGGAGGGAGAGAGAGAGAGAGAGGGTTAAATACTGGGGGGAGAGAGAGAGAGAGAAAGAGTTAAATACTGGGGGGAGAGAGAGAGAGAGAGAGAGTTAATTATTGGTGGGAGAGAGAGAGAGAGGGTTAAATACTGGGGGGAGAGAGAGAGAGATGGTTAAATACTGGGGAGAGAGAGAGAAAGAGAGAGAGGATTAAATACTGGGAGAGAGAGAGAGAGAGAGGGTTAAATACTGGGGGGGAGAGAGAGAGAGAGAGGGTTAAATACTGGGGGGGGAGAGAGAGGGTTAAATACTGGGGAGAGAGAGAGAGAGAGAGAGAGAGGGTTAAATACTGGGGGATAGAGAGAGAGAGAGGGTTAAATACTGGGGGGGAGAGAGAGAGAGAGAGGGTTAAATACTGGGGGGAGAAGAGAGAGAGAGAGAGAGGAGAGGTTAAATACTGGGGGGAGAGAGAGGGAGAGAGGGTTAAATACTGGGGTGAGAGAGAGGGAGGGAGAGAGAGAGGGTTAAATACTGGGGGGAGAGAGAGAGAGTGTTAAATACTGGGGGGAGAGAGAGAGATAGAGAGAGAGGGTTAAATACTGGGGGGGAGAGAGAGAGAGAGAGAGAGAGGGTTAAATACTGGGGGGAGAGAGAGAGAGAGAGGGTTAAATACTGGGGGGAGAGAGAGAGAAAGAGAGAGAGAGAGGGTTAAATACTGGGGGGGGGAGAGAGAGAGAGAGAGGGTTAAATACTGGGGGGGAGAGAGAGAGAGAGGGTTAAATACTGGGGGGAGAGAGAGAGAAAGAGGGTTAAATACTGGGGTGAAGAGAGAGAGAGAGAGAGGTTTAAATACTGGCGGGGAGAGCGAGAGAGAGAGAGAGGGTTAATTACTGGGGGGAGAGAGAGAGATCGAGAGAGCGGGTTAAATACTGGGGGGAGAGAGAGAGAGGGTTAAATACTGGGGGGAGAGAGACAGAGAGAGAGAGCGTGAAATACTGGGGGGAGAGAGAGAGAGAGAGAGAGGGTTAAATACTGGGGGGGAGAGAGAGAGAGAGAGAGGGTTAAATACTGGGGGGAGAGAGTGAAATAAAGAGAGAGAGTTAAATACTGGGGGGAGAGAGAGAGAGAGAGAGGGTTAAATACTGGAGGGAGAGAGAGAGAGAGAGAGAGGGTTAAATACTGGGGGGAGAGAGAGAGAGAGAGGGTTAAATACTGGGTGAGAGAGAGAGAGAGAGAGAGGGTTAAATACAGGGGGGGGAGAGAGAGAGAGTGGGTTAAATACTGGGGGAGAGAGAGAGAGAGAGTTAATTACTGGTGGGAGAGAGAGAGAGAGTGTTAAATACTGGGGGGAGAGAGAGAGAGATGGTTAAATACTGGGGAGAGAGAGAGAGAGAGAGAGGATTAAATACTGGGAGAGAGAGAGAGAGAGAGAGAGGGTTAAATACTGGGAGAGAGAGAGAGAGAGAGAGAGAGAGGGTAAAATACTGGGGGGAGAGAGAGAGAGAGAGGGTTAAATACTGGTGGGAGAGAGAGAGAAATGGTTAAATACTGGGGGGAGAGAGAGAGAAATGGTTAAATACTGGGGAGAGAGAGCGAGAGAGAGAGAGAGGGTTAAATACTGGGGGAGAGAGAGAGAGAGAGAGAGGGTTAAATACTGGGGGGGGGGGAGAGAGAGAGGGTGAAATACTGGGGAGAGAGAGAGAGTGTTAATACTGGGGGGAGGAGAGAGAGAGAGGGTTAAATACTGGGGGGGGGGGAGAGAGAGAGAGAGAGGGTTAAATACCAGGGGAGAGAGAGAGAGAGAGAGGGTTAAACTCTGGGGAGAGAGAGAGAGAGAGATGGTTAAATACTGGGGGGGAGAGAGAGAGAGAGAGAGGGTTAAATACTGGGGGGGAGAGAGAGAGTGAGGGTTAAATACTGGGGGGAGAGAGAGAGAGAGAGAGAGGGTTAAATACTGGGGGGGAGAGAGAGAGAGAGAGAGGGTTAAATACTGGGGGGAGAGAGAGAGAGAGAGGGTTAAATAATGGGGGGAGAGAGAGAGAGCGATAGGTTAAATACTGGAGGGGAGAGAGAGAGAGTGAGGGTTAAATACGGGGTGAGAGAGAGGGAGAGAGAGAGGGTTAAATACTGGGGGGAGAGAGAGAGAGTGTTAAATACTGGGGGGAGAGAGAGAGAGAGAGAGAGGGTTAAAAACTGGGGGATAGAGAGAGAGAGAGAGGGTTAAATACTGGGGGGGAGAGAGAGAGAGAGAGGGTTAAATACTGGGGGGGAGAGAGAGAGAGAGAGAGAGGGTTAAATAGTGGGGGGGGGAGAGAGAGAGAGAGGGAGAGGTGAAATACTGGAGGGGAGAGAGAGAGAGAGAGGGTTAAATACTGGGGGGGGGGAGAGAGAGAGAGAGAGGGTTAAATACTGGGGGGGTGGGAGAGAGAGAGAGAGGTTTAAATACTGGCGGGGAGAGCGAGAGAGAGAGAGAGAGAGGTTTAAATACTTGCGGGGAGAGCGAGAGAGAGAGAGAGAGAGGGTTAAATACTGGGGGGAGAGAGAGGGATCGAGAGAGAGGGTTAAATACTGGGGGGAGAGAGAGAGAGAGAAGGTTAAATACTTGGGGGAGAGAGACAGAGAGAGAGAGGGTTAAATACTGGGGGGAGTGAGAGAGAGGGTTAATATAGGGGGGGGGGTGAGAGAGAGAGAGAGAGGGTTAAATACTGGGGGGAGAGAGAGAGATAGAGAGAGAGGGTTAAATACTGGGGGAGAGAGAGAGAGAGGGTTAAATACTGGGGGAAGAGAGAGAGAGAGAGGGTTAAATACTGGGGGGAGAGAGAGAGCGTGTTAAATACTGGGGGGAGAGAGAGAGAGAGAGAGAGGGTTAAATACTGTGGGGGGGGGAAGAGAGAGGGTTAAATAACGGGGAGAGAGAGAAAGAGAGGGTTAAATATTGGGGGGAGAGAGAGAGGGTTAAATACTGGGGAGAGAGAGAGAGAGAGGGTTAAATACTGGGAGAGAGAGAGAGAGGGGTTAAATACTGGGGGGAGAGAGAGAGAGAGAGAGAGAGGGTTAAATACTGGGGGATAGAGAGAGAGAGAGAGGGTTAAATACTGGGGGGGAGAGAGAGAGAGAGAGAGGGTTAAATACTGGGGGGGAGAGAGAGAGAGAGAGAGGGTTAAATAGTGTGGGGGGGGGGAGAGAGAGAGAGGGAGAGGTTAAATACTGGAGGAGAGAGAGAGAGAGAGAGAGGGTTAAATACTGGGGGGGGAGAGAGAGAGAGAGAGGGTTAAATACTGGGGGGGGGGAAGAGAGAGAGAGAGGTTTAAATACTGGCGGGGAGAGCGAGAGAGAGAGAAAGAGGTTTTAATACTTGCGTGGAGAGCGAGAGAGAGAGAGAGAGAGGGTTAAATACTGGGGGGAGAGAGAGAGATCGAGAGAGAGGTTAAATACTGGGGGGAGAGAGAGAGAGAGAAGGTTAAATACTTGGGGGGAGAGAGACAGAGAGAGAGAGGGTTAAATACTGGGGAGAGAGAGAGAGTGAGAGAGAGGGTTAAATATAGGGGGGGGTGAGAGAGAGAGAGAGAGGGTTAAATACTGTGGGGAGAGAGAGAGATAGAGCGAGAGGGTTAAATACGGGGGGAGAGAGGAGAGGTGGTTAAATACTGGGGGAAGAGAGAGAGAGAGGGTTAAATACTGGGGGGAGAGAGAGAGCGGGTTAATTACTGGGGGAGAGAGAGAGAGAGAGAGAGGGTTAAATACTGTGGGGGGGGGGGAAGAGAGAGGGTTAAATAACGGGGAGAGAGAGAAAGAGAGGGTTAAATATTGGGGGGAGAGAGAGAGGGTTAAATACTGGGAGAGAGAGAGAGAGAGGGTTAAATACTGGGGAGAGAGAGAGAGAGGGTTAAATACTGGGGGGAGAGAGAGAGAGTGAGAGAGTTAAATACTGGGGGGAGAGAGAGAGAGAGAGAGGTTAAATACTGGGGGGAGAGATAGAGAGAGAGAGGGTTAAATACTGGAGAGGGAGAGAGTGAGAGAGGGATAAATACTGGGGGGAGAGAGGGAGAGAGAGCGTTAAATACTGGGGGGGGGAGAGAGAGAGAGAGAGTGGGTTAAATACTGGGGGAGAGAGAGAGAGAGGGTTAAATACTGGGGGGGGGAGAGAGAGTGAGAGAGGGTTAAATACTGGGGGGAGAGAGAGAGAGAGAGAGGGTTAAATACTGGGGGGGAGAGAGAGAGAAAGGGTTAAATACTGGGAGAGAGAGAGAGAGAGAGACAGAGGGTTAAATACTGGGGGGGGAGAGAGAGAGAGAGAGAGAGGGTTAAATACTGTGGAGAGAGAGAGAGAGAGGGTTAAATACTGGGGGGAGAGAGAGAGAGAGAGAGTTAAATACTTGGGGAGAGAGAGAGAGAGGGTTAAATACTGGGGGAGAGAGCGAGAGAGGGTTAAATACTGGGGGGGGGAGAGAGAGAGGGTTAAATACTGGGGAGAGAGAGAGAGAGGGTTAAATACTGGGGGGAGAGAGAGAGAGTGAGAGAGTTAAATACTGGGGGGGAGAGAGAGAGAGAGAGAGAGAGGGTTAAATACTGGGGGATAGAGAGAGAGAGAGAGGGTTAAATACTGGGGGGAGAGAGAGAGAGAGAGAGGGTTAAATACTGGGGGGGAGAGAGAGAGAGAGAGAGGGTTAAATAGTGTGGGGGGGGGGGAAGAGAGAGAGAGGGAGAGGTTAAATACTGGAGGAGAGAGAGAGAGAGAGAGGGTTAAATACTGGGGGGGAGAGAGAGAGAGAGAGGGTTAAATACTGGGGGGGGGGAGAGAGAGAGAGAGGTTTAAATACTGGCGGGGAGAGCGAGAGAGAGAGAAAGAGGTTTAAATACTTGCGTGGAGAGCGAGAGAGAGAGAGAGAGAGGGTTAAATACTGGGGGGAGAGAGAGAGATCGAGAGAGAGGGTTAAATACTGGGGGGAGAGAGAGAGAGAGAAGGTTAAATACTTTGGGGGAGAGAGACAGAGAGAGAGAGGGTTAAATACTGGGGAGAGAGAGAGAGTGAGAGAGAGGGTTAAATATAGGGGGGGGTGAGAGAGAGAGAGAGAGGGTTAAATACTGTGGGGAGAGAGAGAGATAGAGCGAGAGGGTTAAATACTGGGGGGGAGAGAGAGAGAGGTGGTTAAATACTGGGGAAGAGAGAGAGAGAGGGTTAAATACTGGGGGGAGAGAGAGAGCGGGTTAATTACTGGGGGAGAGAGAGAGAGAGAAGAGAGGGTTAAATACTGTGGGGGGGGAAGAGAGAGGGTTAAATAACGGGGAGAGAGAGAAAGAGAGGGTTAAATATTGGGGGGAGAGAGAGAGGGTTAAATACTGGGGAGAGAGAGAGAGAGAGGGTTAAATACTGGGGAGAGAGAGAGAGAGGGTTAAATACTGGGGGGAGAGAGAGAGAGTGAGAGAGTTAAATACTGGGGGGAGAGAGAGAGAGAGAGAGGGTTAAATACTGGGGGGAGAGATAGAGAGAGAGAGGGTTAAATACTGGAGAGGGGAGAGAGTGAGAGAGGGATAAATACTGGGGGGAGAGAGAGAGAGAGAGCGTTAAATACTGGGGGGGGGAGAGAGAGAGAGAGAGTGGGTTAAATACTGGGGGAGAGAGAGAGAGAGGGTTAAATACTGGGGGGGGGGAGAGAGAGTGAGAGAGGGTTAAATACTGGGGGGAGAGAGAGAGAGAGAGAGGGTTAAATACTGGGGGGAGAGAGAGAGAAAGGGTTAAATACTGGGGAGAGAGAGAGAGAGAGAGACAGAGGGTTAAATACTGGGGGGGGAGAGAGAGAGAGAGAGAGAGGGTTAAATACTGTGGAGAGAGAGAGAGAGAGGGTTAAATACTGGGGGGAGAGAGAGAGAGAGAGTTAAATACTTGGGGAGAGAGAGAGAGAGGGTTAAATACTGGGGGGAGAGAGCGAGAGAGGGTTAAATACTGGGGGGGGGGAGAGAGAGAGAGAGAGGGTTAAATACTGGGGGTAGAGAGAGAGAGAGAGACAGAGGGGGTTAAATACTGTGGAGAGAGAGAGAGAGGGTTAAATACTGGGGGAGGGAGAGAGAGAATGAGGGTTAAATACTGGGGGAGAGAGAGAGAGAGGGTTAAATACTGGTAGGAGAGAGAGAGAGAGGGTTAAATACTGGGGAGAGAGAGAGAAAGAGAGAGAGGGTTAAATACTGGGGGGAGAGAGAGAGAGGGTTAACTACTGGAAGGAGGGAGAGAGAGAGACAGAGAGGGTTAAATATTGGGGGGAGAGAGAGAGAGAGAGATAGTTAAATACTGGTGGGAGAGAGCGAGAGAGGGTTAAATACTGGTGGGAGAGAGAGAGAGAGATGGTTAAATACTGGGGAGAGAGAGAGAGAGAGAGAGAGGATTAAATACTGGGAGAGAGAGAGAGAGAGAGAGGGTTAAATACTGGGGGGGAGAGAGAGAGAGAGGGTTAAATACTGGGGGGAGAGAGAGAGAAAGAGAGGGTTAAATACTGGGGAGAGAGAGAGAGAGAGAGAGGGTTAAATACTGGGGGCAGAGAGAGACAGAGAGAGAGTTAAATACTGGGGGGAGAGAGAGAGAGAGAGAGTTAAATACTGGGGGGAGAGAGAGAGAGAGAGAGGGTTAAATACTGGGGGGAGAGAGAGAGAGAGAGAGGGTTAAATACTGGGGGGAGAGAGAGAGAGAGAGAGAGAGAGAGAGAGAGTTAAATACTGGGAGAGAGAGAGAGAGAGAGAGAGGGTTAAATACTGGGGGGAGAGAGAGAGAGAGAGAGAGAGAGAGAGAGAGAGAGGTTTAAATACTGGGGGAGAGAGAGAGAGGGTTAAATACTGGGGGGAGAGAGAGAGAGAGAGAGAGTTAAATACTGGGGGGAGAGAGAGAGAGAGAGGGTTAAATACTGGGGAGAGAGAGAGAGAGAGAGAGAGGGTTGAATACTAGTGGGAGAGATAGAGATAGAGAGAGGGTTAAATACTGGGGGGAGAGAGAGAGAGAAAGGGTTAAATACTGGGAGAGAGAGAGAGAGAGGGTTAAATACTGGGGGGAGAGAGAGAGAGAGAGAGAGAGGGTTAAATACTGGGGAGAGAGAGAGAGAGGATTAAATACTGGGGGAGAGAGAGAGAGAGTGAGGGTTAAATACTGGGAGAGAGAGAGAGAGAGGGTTAAATACTGGTAGTAGAGAGAGAGAGAGAGAGGGTTAAATACTGGGAGAGAGAGAGAGAGAGAGAGAGAGAGGGTTCAATACTGTGGGGGAGAGGGAGAGAGAGGGTTAAATACTGGGGGAGAGAGAGGGAGAGAGAGGGTTAAATACTGGGCGGGAGGGGAGAGAGAGAGGGTTAAATACTCGGGTGGTGTGGAGAGAGAGAGAGAGTGTTAAATACTGGTGGGAGAGAGAGAGAGAGAGGGTTAAATACTGTGGGAGCGAGAGAGAGAGAGAGGGTTAAATACCGAGGAGTGAGAGAGAGAGAAGGTTAAATACTGGGGGGTGGGAGAGAGAGAGAGAGTGTTAAATACTGGGGGGAGAGAGAGAGAGAGAGAGGGTTAAATACTGGGGGGAGAGAGAGAGAGAGAGGGTTAAATACTGGAGTGAGAGAGAGGGAGAGAGAGGGTTAAATACTGGGGGGAGAGAGAGAGAGTGTTAAATACTGGGGGGAGAGAGAGAGAGAGAGGGTTAAATACTGGGGGATAGATAGAGAGAGAGAGAGTTAAATACTGGGGGGGAGAGAGAGAGAGAGAGGGTTAAATACTGGAGAGGGAGAGAGTGAGAGAGGGATAAATACTGGGGGGGGAGAGAGAGAGAGAGCGTTAAATACTGGAGGGGGGAGAGAGAGAGAGAGAGTGGGTTAAATACTGGGGGAGAGAGAGAGAGAGGGTTAAATACTGGGGGGGGGAGAGAGAGTGAGAGAGGGTTAAATACTGGGGGGAGAGAGAGAGAGAGAGAGAGGGTTAAATACTGGGGGGGAGAGAGAGAGAAAGGGTTAAATACTGGGAGAGAGAGAGAGAGAGAGACAGAGGGTTAAATACTGGGGGGGGAGAGAGAGAGAGAGAGGGTTAAATACTGTGGAGAGAGAGAGAGAGAGCGTTAAATACTGGGGGGGGGGGAGAGAGAGAGAGAGAGTGGGTTAAATACTGGGGGAGAGAGAGAGAGAGAGTTAAATACTGGGGGAGAGAGAGAGAGAGGGTTAAATACTGGGGGGAGAGAGCGAGAGAGGGTTAAATACTGGGGGGGGGAGAGAGAGAGAGAGAGGGTTAAATACTGGGGGTAGAGAGAGAGAGAGAGAGAGAGGGGGTTAAATACTGTGGAGAGAGAGAGAGAGGGTTAAATACTGGGGGAGGGAGAGAGAGAATGAGGGTTAAATACTGGGGGAGAGAGAGAGAGAGGGTTAAATACTGGTAGGAGAGAGAGAGAGAGGGTTAAATACTGGGGAGAGAGAGAGAAAGAGAGAGAGGGTTAAATACTGGGGGGAGAGAGAGAGAGGGTTAACTACTGGAAGGAGGGAGAGAGAGAGACAGAGAGGGTTAAATATTGGGGGGGGAGAGAGAGAGAGAGGGTTAAATACTGGGAGAGAGAGAGAGAGAGAGAGAGGGTTAAATACTGGGGGGAGAGAGAGAGAGAGAGAGAGGGTTAAATACTGGGGGGAGAGAGAGAGAGAGGGATAGTTAAATACTGGTGGGAGAGAGCGAGAGAGGGTTAAATACTGGTGGGAGAGAGAGAGAGAGATGGTTAAATACTGGGGAGAGAGAGAGAGAGAGAGAGAGGATTAAATACTGGGAGAGAGAGAGAGAGAGAGAGGGTTAAATACTGGGGGGGAGAGAGAGAGAGAGGGTTAAATACTGGGGGGAGAGAGAGAGAAAGAGAGGGTTAAATACTGGGGAGAGAGAGAGAGAGAGAGGGTTAAATACTGGGGGCAGAGAGAGACAGAGAGAGAGTTAAATACTGGGGGGAGAGAGAGAGAGAGAGAGAGTTAAATACTGGGGGGAGAGAGAGAGAGAGAGAGGGTTAAATACTGGGGGGAGAGAGAGAGAGAGAGAGGGTTAAATACTGGGGGGAGAGAGAGAGAGAGAGAGAGAGAGAGAGGGTTAAATACTGGGAGAGAGAGAGAGAGAGAGAGAGGGTTAAATACTGGGGGGAGAGAGAGAGAGAGAGAGAGAGAGAGAGAGAGGTTTAAATACTGGGGGAGAGACAGAGAGGGTTAAATACTGGGGGGAGAGAGAGAGAGAGAGAGAGTTAAATACTGGGGGGAGAGAGAGAGAGAGAGGGTTAAATACTGGGGAGAGAGAGAGAGAGAGAGAGAGGGTTGAATACTGGGGGGAGAGAGAGAGAGAAAGGGTTAAATACTGGGAGAGAGAGAGAGAGAGGGTTAAATACTGGGGGGAGAGAGAGAGAGAGAGAGAGAGGGTTAAATACTGGGGAGAGAGAGAGAGAGGATTAAATACTGGGGGAGAGAGAGAGTGAGGGTTAAATACTGGGAGAGAGAGAGAGAGAGAGGGTTAAATACTGGTAGTAGAGAGAGAGAGAGAGAGGGTTAAATACTGGGAGAGAGAGAGAGAGAGAGAGAGAGAGGGTTAAATACTGTGGGGGAGAGGGAGAGAGAGGGTTAAATACTGGGGGAGAGAGAGGGAGAGAGAGGGTTAAATACTGGGCGGGAGGGGAGAGAGAGAGGGTTAAATACTCGGGTGGTGTGGAGAGAGAGAGAGAGTGTTAAATACTGGTGGGAGAGAGAGAGAGAGAGGGTTAAATACTGAGGGAGCGAGAGAGAGAGAGAGGGTTAAATACCGCGGAGTGAGAGAGAGAGAAGGTTAAATACTGGGGGGTGGGAGAGAGAGAGAGTGTTAAATACTGGGGGGAGAGAGAGAGAGAGAGAGGGTTAAATACTGGGGGGAGAGAGAGAGAGAGAGGGTTAAATACTGGAGTGAGAGAGAGGGAGAGAGAGGGTTAAATACTGGGGGGAGAGAGAGAGAGTGTTAAATACTGGGGGGAGAGAGAGAGAGAGAGGGTTAAATACTGGGGGATAGATAGAGAGAGAGAGAGTTAAATACTGGGGGGGAGAGAGAGAGAGAGAGAGGGTTAAATACTGGGGGGGAGAGAGAGAGAGGGTTAAATACTGGAGGGAGAGAGAGAGAGAGAGAGAGAGAGGGTTAAATACTGGGGGGGAGAGAGAGAGAAAGAGGGTTAAATACTGGGGGGGAGAGAGAGAGAGAGAGGGTTAAATACTGGGGAGAGAGAGAGAGAGGGTTAAATACTGGGGTGAGAGAGAGAGAGAGAGGTTTAAATACTGGCGGGGAGAGCGAGAGAGAGAGAGAGGGTTAAATACTGGGGGGAGAGAGAGAGATCGAGAGAGAGGGTTAAATACTGGGGGGAGAGAGAGAGAGAGAGGGTTAAATACTGGGGGGAGAGAGACAGAGAGAGAGGGTTAAATACCGGGGGGGAGAGAGAGAGCGAGAGAGGGTTAAATACTGGGGGGAGAGAGAGAGATAGAGAGAGAGGGTTAAATACTGGGGGGAGAGAGACAGAGAGAGAGAGGGTTAAATACTGGGGGGAGAGAGAGAGAGAGAGAGAGGGTTAAATATGGGGGGGGTGAGAGAGAGAGAGAGGGTTAAATACTGGGGGGAGGGAGAGAGATAGAGGGAGAGGGTTAAATACTGGGGGGAGAGAGAGAGAGAGAGAGAGGGTTAAATACTGGGGGGAGAGAGAGAGAGAGAGGGTTAAATACTGGGGGGAGAGAGAGAGAGGGTTAAATACTGTGGGGAGAGAGAGAGAGATTTAAATACTGGGGGGAGAGAGAGAGAGAGAGATGGTTAAATACTGGGGAGAGAGAGAGAGTGAGAGAGAGAGGATTAAATACTGGGAGAGAGAGAGAGAGAGAGTTAAATACTGGGGGGGAGAGAGAGAGAGAGGGTTCAATACTGGGGGAGAGAGAGAGAAAGAGAGGGAGAGAGGGTTAAATACTGGGGGGAGAGAGAGACAGAGAGAGTTAAATACTGGGGGGAGAGAGAGAGAGAGAGAGTTAAATACTGGGGGGAGAGAGAGAGAGAGAGAGGGTTAAATAATGGGGGGAGAGAGAGAGAGGGTTAAATACTGGGGGGGGAGAGAGAGAGAGAGAGGGTTAAATACTGGGAGAGAGAGAGAGAGAGAGAGGGTTAAATACTGGGGGGAGAGAGAGAGAGAGAGAGAGAGGTTTAAATACTGGGGGAGAGAGAGAGTGGGTTAAATACTGGGGGGAGAGAGAGAGAGAGAGAGAGTTAAATACTGGGGGGAGAGAGAGAGAGAGAGGGTTAAATACTGGGGGGAGAGAGAGAGAGAGAGAGAGGGTTAAATTCTGGGGGGAGAGAGAGAGAGGGAGAGAGAAGGTTAAATACTGGGGGGAGAGAGAGAGACAGAGGGTTAAATACTGGGAGAGAGAGAGAGAGAGAGAGAGAGGGTTAAATACTGGGGGGAGAGAGAGAGAGAGAGATAGTTAAATACTGGTGGGAGAGAGCGAGAGAGGGTTAAATACTGGTGGGAGAGAGAGAGAGAGATGGTTAAATACTGGGGAGAGAGAGAGAGAGAGAGAGAGGATTAAATACTGGGAGAGAGAGAGAGAGAGAGAGGGTTAAATACTGGGGGGGAGAGAGAGAGAGAGGGTTAAATACTGGGGGGAGAGAGAGAGAAAGAGTGGGTTAAATACTGGGGGGAGAGAGAGAGAGAGAGAGGGTTAAATACTGGGGGGAGAGAGAGAGAGAGAGAGGGTTAAATACTGGGGGGAGAGAGAGAGAGAGAGAGAGAGAGAGAGGGTTAAATACTGGGAGAGAGAGAGAGAGAGAGAGAGGGTTAAATACTGGGGGGAGAGAGAGAGAGAGAGAGAGAGAGAGAGAGAGGTTTAAATACTGGGGGAGAGAGAGAGAGGGTTAAATACTGGGGGAGAGAGAGAGAGAGAGAGAGTTAAATACTGGGGAGAGAGAGAGAGAGAGAGGGTTAAATACTGGGGAGAGAGAGAGAGAGAGAGAGAGGGTTGAATACTGGGGGGAGAGAGAGAGAGAAAGGGTTAAATACTGGGAGAGAGAGAGAGAGAGGGTTAAATACTGGGGGGAGAGAGAGAGAGAGAGAGAGAGGGTTAAATACTGGGGAGAGAGAGAGAGAGGATTAAATACTGGGGGAGAGAGAGAGTGAGGGTTAAATACTGGGAGAGAGAGAGAGAGAGAGGGTTAAATACTGGTAGTAGAGAGAGAGAGAGAGAGGGTTAAATACTGGGAGAGAGAGAGAGAGAGAGAGAGAGAGGGTTAAATACTGGGGGAGAGAGAGAGAGAGGGTTAAATACTGGGGGGAGAGAGCGAGAGAGGGTTAAATACTGGGGGGGGGAGAGAGAGAGAGAGAGGGTTAAATACTGGGGGTAGAGAGAGAGAGAGAGAGAGAGGGGGTTAAATACTGTGGAGAGAGAGAGAGAGGGTTAAATACTGGGGGAGGGAGAGAGAGAATGAGGGTTAAATACTGGGGAGAGAGAGAGAGAGAGGGTTAAATACTGGTAGGAGAGAGAGAGAGAGGGTTAAATACTGGGGAGAGAGAGAGAAAGAGAGAGAGGGTTAAATACTGGGGGGAGAGAGAGAGAGGGTTAACTACTGGAAGGAGGGAGAGAGAGAGACAGAGAGGGTTAAATATTGGGGGGGGAGAGAGAGAGAGAGGGTTAAATACTGGGAGAGAGAGAGAGAGAGAGAGAGGGTTAAATACTGGGGGGAGAGAGAGAGAGAGAGAGGGTTAAATACTGGGGGGAGAGAGAGAGAGAGGGATAGTTAAATACTGGTGGGAGAGAGCGAGAGAGGGTTAAATACTGGTGGGAGAGAGAGAGAGAGATGGTTAAATACTGGGGAGAGAGAGAGAGAGAGAGAGAGGATTAAATACTGGGAGAGAGAGAGAGAGAGAGAGGGTTAAATACTGGGGGGGAGAGAGAGAGAAAGAGAGGGTTAAATACTGGGGAGAGAGGAGAGAGAGAGGGTTAAATACTGGGGGCAGAGAGAGACAGAGAGAGAGTTAAATACTGGGGGGAGAGAGAGAGAGAGAGAGTTAAATACTGGGGGGAGAGAGAGAGAGAGAGAGGGTTAAATACTGGGGGGAGAGAGAGAGAGAGAGAGGGTTAAATACTGGGGAGAGAGAGAGAGAGAGAGAGAGAGAGAGAGGGTTAAATACTGGGAGAGAGAGAAGAGAGAGTGAGGGTTAAATACTGGGGGGAGAGAGAGAGAGAGAGAGAGAGAGAGAGAGAGGTTTAAATACTGGGGGAGAGAGAGAGAGGGTTAAATACTGGGGGGAGAGAGAGAGAGAGAGAGAGTTAAATACTGGGGGGAGAGAGAGAGAGAGAGGGTTAAATACTGGGGAGAGAGAGAGAGAGAGAGAGAGGGTTGAATACTGGGGGGAGAGAGAGAGAGAAAGGGTTAAATACTGGGAGAGAGAGAGAGAGAGGGTTAAATACTGGGGGAGAGAGAGAGAGAGAGAGAGAGGGTTAAATACTGGGGAGAGAGAGAGAGAGATTAAATACTGGGGGAGAGAGAGAGTGAGGGTTAATACTGGGAGAGAGAGAGAGAGAGAGGGTTAAATACTGGTAGTAGAGAGAGAGAGAGAGAGGGTTAAATACTGGGAGAGAGAGAGAGAGAGAGAGAGAGGGTTAAATACTGTGGGGGAGAGGGAGAGAGAGGGTTAAATACTGGGGGAGAGAGAGGAGAGTGGGTTAAATACTGGGCGGGAGGGGAGAGAGAGAGGGTTAAATACTCGGGTGGTGTGGAGAGAGAGAGAGAGTGTTAAATACTGGTGGGAGAGAGAGAGAGAGAGGGTTAAATACTGAGGGAGCGAGAGAGAGAGAGAGGGTTAAATACCGCGGAGTGAGAGAGAGAGAAGGTTAAATACTGGGGGGTGGGAGAGAGAGAGAGAGTGTTAAATACTGGGGGGAGAGAGAGAGAGAGAGAGGGTTAAATACTGGGGGAGAGAGAGAGAGAGAGGGTTAAATACTGGAGTGAGAGAGAGGGAGAGAGAGGGGTTAAATACTGGGGGAGAGAGAGAGAGAGTGTTAAATACTGGGGGGAGAGAGAGAGAGAGAGGGTTAAATACTGGGGGATAGATAGAGAGAGAGAGAGTTAAATACTGGGGGGGAGAGAGAGAGAGAGAGAGGGTTAAATACTGGGGGGGAGAGAGAGAGAGGGTTAAATACTGGAGGGAGAGAGAGAGAGAGAGAGAGAGGGTTAAATACTGGGGGGAGAGAGAGAGAAAGAGGGTTAAATACTGGGGGGGAGAGAGAGAGAGAGAGGGTTAAATACTGGGGAGAGAGAGAGAGAGGGTTAAATACTGGGGTGAGAGAGAGAGAGAGAGGTTTAAATACTGGCGGGGAGAGCGAGGAGAGAGAGAGAGGGTTAAATACTGGGGGGGAGAGAGAGATCGAGAGAGAGGGTTAAATACTGGGGGGAGAGAGAGAGAGAGAGGGTTAAATACTGGGGGGAGAGAGACAGAGAGAGAGGGTTAAATACCGGGGGGGGAGAGAGCGAGAGAGGGTTAAATACTGGGGGAGAGAGAGAGATAGAGAGAGAGGGTTAAATACTGGGGGAGAGAGACAGAGAGAGAGAGGGTTAAATACTGGGGGGAGAGAGAGAGAGAGAGAGAGGGTTAAATATGGGGTGGGGGTGAGAGAGAGAGAGAGGTTAAATACTGGGGGGAGGGAGAGAGATAGAGGAGAGGGTTAAATACTGGGGGGAGAGAGAGAGAGAGAGAGAGGGTTAAATACTGGGGGGAGAGAGAGAGAGAGAGGTTAAATACTGGGGGGAGAGAGAGAGAGGGTTAAATACTGTGGGGAGAGAGAGAGAGATTTAAATACTGGGGGGAGAGAGAGAGAGAGAGATGGTTAAATAATGGGGAGAGAGAGAGAGTGAGAGAGAGAGGATTAAATATGGGAGAGAGAGAGAGAGAGAGTTAAATACTGGGGGGGAGAGAGAGAGAGAGGGTTCAATACTGGGGGAGAGAGAGAGAAAGAGAGGAGAGAGGGTTAAATACTGGGGGAGAGAGAGACAGAGAGAGTTAAATACTGGGGGGAGAGAGAGAGAGAGAGAGGTTAAATACTGGGGGGAGAGAGAGAGAGAGAGAGGGTTAAATAATGGGGGGAGAGAGAGAGAGGGTTAAATACTGGGGGGGAGAGAGAGAGAGAGGGTTAAATACTGGGAGAGAGAGAGAGAGAGAGAGGGTTAAATACTGGGGGGAGAGAGAGAGAGAGAGAGAGAGGTTTAAATACTGGGGGAGAGAGAGAGTGGGTTAAATACTGGGGGGAGAGAGAGAGAGAGAGAGAGTTAAATACTGGGGGGAGAGAGAGAGAGAGAGGGTTAAATACTAGGGGAGAGAGAGAGAGAGAGAGAGGGTTAAATTCTGGGGGAGAGAGAGAGAGGGAGAGAGAAGGTTAAATACTGGGGGGAGAGAGAGAGACAGAGGGTTAAATACTGGGAGAGAGAGAGAGAGAGAGAGAGAGGGTTAAATACTGGGGGGAGAGAGAGAGAGAGAGATAGTTAAATACTGGTGGGAGAGAGCGAGAGAGGGTTAAATACTGGTGGGAAAGAGAGAGAGAGATGGTTAAATACTGGGAGAGAGAGAGAGAGAGAGAGAGAGATTAAATACTGGAGAGAGAGAGAGAGAGAGAGGGTTAAATACTGGGGGGGAGAGAGAGAGAGGGTTAAATACTGGGGGGAGAGAGAGAGAAAGAGTGGGTTAAATACTGGGGGGAGAGAGAGAGAGAGAGAGGGTTAAATACTGGGGGGAGAGAGAGAGAGAGAGAGGGTTAAATACTGGGGGGAGAGAGAGAGAGAGAGAGAGAGAGAGAGGGTTAAATACTGGAGAGAGAGAGAGAGAGAGAGAGGGTTAAATACTGGGGGGAGAGAGAGAGAGAGAGAGAGAGAGAGAGAGGGTTTAAATACTGGGGGAGAGAGAGAGAGGGTTAAATACTGGGGGGAGAGAGAGAGAGAGAGAGAGTTAAATACTGGGGGGAGAGAGAGAGAGAGAGGGTTAAATACTGGGGAGAGAGAGAGAGAGAGAGAGAGGGGTTGAATACTGGGGGAGAGAGAGAGAGAAAGGGTTAAATACTGGGAGAGAGAGAGAGAGAGGGTTAAATACTGGGGGGAGAGAGAGAGAGAGAGAGAGAGGGTTAAATACTGGGGAAAGAGAGAGAGAGAGGATTAAATACTGGGGGAGAGAGAGAGAGAGAGGTGAGGGTTAAATACTGGGAGAGAGAGAGAGAGAGAGGGTTAAATACTGGTAGTAGAGAGAGAGAGAGAGAGGGTTAAATACTGGGAGAGAGAGAGAGAGAGAGAGAGAGAGGGTTAAATACTGTGGGGGATAGGGAGAGAGAGGGTTAAATACTGGGGGAGAGAGAGGGAGAGAGAGGGTTAAATACTGGGAGGGAGGGGAGAGGAGAGGGTTAAATACTCGGGTGGTGTGGAGAGAGAGAGAGAGTGTTAAATACTGGTGGGAGAGAGAGAGAGAGAGGGTTAAATACTGGGGGAGAGAGAGAGAGAGAGAGAGGGTAAATACCGCGGAGTGAGAGAGAGAGAAGGTTAAATACTGGGGGGTGTGAGAGAGAGAGAGAGTGTTAAATACTGGGGGAGAGAGAGAGAGAGGGTTAAATACTGGGGGGAGAGAGAGAGAGAGAGGGTTAAATACTGGAGTGAGAGAGAGGGAGAGAGAGGGTTAAATACTGGGGGAGAGAGAGAGAGTGTTAAATACTGGGGGGAGAGATAGAGAGAGAGGGTTAAATACTGGGGGATAGATAGAGAGAGAGAGAGTTAAATACTGGGGGGGAGAGAGAGAGAGAGAGAGGTTAAATACTGGGGGGGAGAGAGAGAGGGTTAAATACTGGAGGAGAAGAGAGAGAGAGAGAGGGTTAAATACTGGGGAGAGAGAGAGAGAGAGAGGGGTTAAATACTGGGGTGAGAGAGAGAGAGAGAGGTTTAAATACTGGCGGGGAGAGCGAGAGAGAGAGAGAGGGTTAAATACTGGGGGGAGAGAGAGAGATCGAGAGAGAGGGTTAAATACTGGGGGGAGAGAGAGAGAGAGAGGGTTAAATACTGGGGGGAGAGAGACAGAGAGAGAGGGTTAAATACCGGGGGGGAGAGAGAGAGCGAGAGAGGGTTAAATACTGGGGGGAGAGAGAGAGATAGAGAGAGAGGGTTAAATACTGGGGGGAGAGAGACAGAGAGAGAGAGGGTTAAATACTGGGGGGAGAGAGAGAGAGAGAGAGAGGGTTAAATATGGGGTGGGGTGAGAGAGAGAGAGAGGGTTAAATACTGGGGGGAGGGAGAGAGATAGAGGGAGAGGGTTAAATACTGGGGGGAGAGAGAGAGAGAGAGAGAGGGTTAAATACTGGGGGGAGAGAGAGAGAGAGAGGGTTAAATACTGGGGGGAGAGAGAGAGAGGGTTAAATACTGTGGGGAGAGAGAGAGAGATTTAAATACTGGGGGGAGAGAGAGAGAGAGAGATGGTTAAATACTGGGGAGAGAGAGAGAGTGAGAGAGAGAGGATTAAATACTGGGAGAGAGAGAGAGAGAGAGTTAAATACTGGGGGGGAGAGAGAGAGAGAGGGTTCAATACTGGGGGAGAGAGAGAGAAAGAGAGGGTTAAATACTGGGGAGAGAGAGAGAGAGAGAGAGGGTTAAATACTGGGGGGAGAGAGAGACAGAGAGAGTTAAATACTGGGGGGAGAGAGAGAGAAAGAGAGTTAAATACTGGGGGGAGAGAGAGAGAGAGAGAGGGTTAAATAATGGGGGGGGAGAGAGAGAGAGGGTTAAATACTGGGGGGGAGAGAGAGAGAGAGAGGGTTAAATACTGGGAGAGAGAGAGAGAGAGAGAGGGTTAAATACTGGGGGGAGAGAGAGAGAGAGAGAGAGAGGTTTAAATACTGGGGGAGAGAGAGAGAGGGTTAAATACTGGGGGGAGAGAGAGAGAGAGAGAGAGTTAAATACTGGGGGGAGAGAGAGAGAGAGAGGGTTAAATACTGGGGGGAGAGAGAGAGAGAGAGAGAGGGTTAAATTCTGGGGGGAGAGAGAGAGAGGGAGAGAGAAGGTTAAATACTGGGGGGAGAGAGAGAGACAGAGGGTTAAATACTGGGAGAGAGAGAGAGAGAGAGAGAGAGGGTTAAATACTGGGGGGAGAGAGAGAGAGAGAGAGAGAGAGAGGGTTAAATACTGGGGAGAGAGAGAGAGAGGATTAAATACTGGGGGAGAGAGAGAGAGAGAGTGAGGGTTAAATACTGGGTGGGCGGGGGAAGAGAGAGGGTTAAATAACGGGAAGAGAGAGAGAGAGAGGGTTAAATACTGGGGGAAGAGAGAGAGAGAGAGGGTTAAATACTGGGGAGAGAGAGAGAGAGAGGGTTAAATACGGGGGAGAGAGAGAGAGAGGGTTAAATACTGGTTTGAGAGAGAGAGAGAGAGTTAAATACTGGGGGGAGAGAGAGTGAGAGAGGGTTAAATACTGGGGGGAGAGAGAGAGAGAGAGGTTTAAATACTGGGGGGGAGAGAGAGAGAGAGGGTTAAATACTGGGAGAGAGAGAGAGAGACAGAGGGTTAAATACTGGGGGGGAGAGAGAGAGAGAGAGAGAGAGAGTGAGGGTTAAATACTGTGGAGAGAGAGAGAGGGTTAAATACTGGTTTGAGAGAGAGAGAGAGAGTTAAATACTGGGGGGAGAGAGAGAGAGACAGAGGGTTAAATACTGGGGGGGGAGAGAGAGAGAGAGAGAGAGGGTTCAATACTGGGTGAGAGAGAGAGAGAGAGAGAGGGTTAAATACAGGGGGGGAGAGAGAGAGAGTGGGTTAAATACTGGGGGAGAGAGAGAGAGAGTTAAATACTGGTGGGAGAGAGAGAGAGAGTGTTAAATACTGGGGGGAGAGAGAGAGAGATGGTTAAATACTGGGGAGAGAGAGAGAGAGAGGATTAAATACTGGGAGAGAGAGAGAGAGAGAGAGAGAGGGTTAAAGACTGGGGGGGGGGGAGAGAGAGAGGGTTAAATACTGGGGAGAGAGAGAAAGAGAGAGTGTTAAATACTGGGGGGGAGAGAGAGATACTGGGGGGGAGAGAGAGAGAGAGGGTTAAATACTGGGAGAGAGAGAGAGAGAGATAGAGGGTTAAATACTGGGGGGAGAGAGAGAGAGAGAGTGTTAAATACTGGTGGGAGAGAGAGAGAAATGGTTAAATACTGGGGGGAGAGAGAGAGAAATGGTTAAATACTGGGGAGAGAGAGCGAGAGAGAGAGAGAGGGTTAAATACTGGGGGAGAGAGAGAGAGAGAGAGAGGGTTAAATACTGGGGGGGGGAGAGAGAGAGGGTGAAATACTGGGGAGAGAGAGAGTGTGTTAATACTGGGGGGAGGAGAGAGAGAGAGGGTTAAATACTGGGGGGGGGGGAGAGAGAGAGAGAGGGTTAAATACCAGGGGAGAGAGAGAGAGAGAGAGGGTTAAACACTGGGGGAGAGAGAGACAGAGAGATGGTTAAATACTGGGGGGGAGAGAGAGAGAGAGAGAGGGTTAAATACTGGGGGGGGAGAGAGAGAGAGAGGGTTAAATACTGGGGGGAGAGAGAGAGAGAGAGAGAGGGTTAAATACTGGGGGGGAGAGAGAGAGAGAGAGAGGGTTAAATACTGGGGAGAGAGAGAGAGAGAGGGTTAAATAATGGGGGGAGAGAGAGAGAGCGATAGGTTAAATACTGGAGGGGAGAGAGAGAGAGAGAGGGTTAAATACGGGGTGAGAGAGAGGGAGAGAGAGAGGGTTAAATACTGGGGGGAGAGAGAGAGAGTGTTAAATACTGGGGGGAGAGAGAGAGAGAGAGAGAGGGTTAAATACTGGGGGATAGAGAGAGAGAGAGAGGGTTAAATACTGGGGGGAGAGAGAGAGAGAGAGAGGGTTAAATACTGGGGGGGAGAGAGAGAGAGAGAGAGGGTTAAATAGTGGGGGGGGGGGGGAGAGAGAGAGAGGGAGAGGTTAAATACTGGAGGGAGAGAGAGAGAGAGAGGGTTAAATACTGGGGGGGGGAGAGAGAGAGAGAGAGGGTTAAATACTGGGGGGGGGAGAGAGAGAGAGAGGTTTAAATACTGGCGGGGAGAGCGAGAGAGAGAGAGAGCGGTTTAAATACTTGCGGGGAGAGCGAGAGAGAGAGAGAGAGGGTTAAATACTGGGGGGAGAGAGAGAGATCGAGAGAGAGGGTTAAATACTGGGGGGAGAGAGAGAGAGAGAGAAGGTTAAATACTTGGGGGGAGAGAGACAGAGAGAGAGAGAGTTAAATACTGGGGGAGAGAGAGAGAGAGAGAGAGGGTTAAATATAGGGGGGGGGGGGTGAGAGAGAGAGAGAGAGGGTTAAATACTGGGGGGAGAGAGAGAGATAGAGAGAGAGGGTTAAATACTGGGGGGAGAGAGAGAGAGGGTTAAATACTGGGGGAAGAGAGAGAGAGAGAGAGGGTTAAATACTGGGGGGAGAGAGAGAGCGGGTTAAATAGTGGGGGGAGAGAGAGAGAGAGAGAGAGGGTTAAATACTGTGGGGGGGGGGAAGAGAGAGGGTTAAATAACGGGGAGAGAGAGAAAGAGAGGGTTAAATATTGGGGGGAGAGAGAGAGGGTTAAATACTGGGGAGAGAGAGAGAGAGAGGGTTAAATACTGGGGAGAGAGAGAGAGAGGGTTAAATACTGGGGGGAGAGAGAGAGAGTGAGAGAGTTAAATACTGGGGGGAGAGAGAGAGAGAGAGAGAGGGTTAAATACTGGGGGGAGAGATAGAGAGAGAGAGGGTTAAATACTGGAGAGGGAGAGAGTGAGAGAGGGATAAATACTGGGGGGGGGAGAGAGAGAGAGAGAGCGTTAAATACTGGGGGGGGGGAGAGAGAGAGAGAGAGTGGGTTAAATACTGGGGGAGAGAGAGAGAGAGGGTTAAATGCTGGGGGGGGGGGAGAGAGAGTGAGAGAGGGTTAAATACTGGGGGGAGAGAGAGAGAGAGAGAGGGTTAAATACTGGGGGGGAGAGAGAGAGAAAGGGTTAAATACTGGGAGAGAGAGAGAGAGAGACTGAGGGTTAAATACTGGGGGGGGGAGAGAGAGAGAGAGAGGGTTAAATACTGTGGAGAGAGAGAGAGAGAGGGTTAAATACTGGGGGGAGAGAGAGAGAGAGAGTTAAATACTGGGGGGAGAGAGAGAGAGAGAGGGTTAAATACTGGGGGAGAGAGCGAGAGAGGGTTAAATAATGGGGGGGGAGAGAGAGAGAGAGGGTTAAATACTGGGGGGAGAGAGAGAGAGAGAGAGAGAGAGGGGGTTAAATACTGTGGAGAGAGAGAGAGAGGGTTAAATACTGGGGGAGAGAGAGAGAGAATGAGGGTTAAATACTGGGGGAGAGAGAGAGAGAGAGAGGGTTAAATACTGGTAGGAGAGAGAGAGAGAGGGTTAAATACTGGGGAGAGAGAGAGAAAGAGAGAGAGGGTTAAATACTGGGGGAAGAGAGAGAGAGGGTTAACTACTGGAAGGAGGGAGAGAGAGAGACAGAGAGGGTTAAATATTGGGGGGGAGAGAGAGGGTTAAATACTGGGAGAGAGAGAGAGAGAGAGGGTTAAATACTGGGGGGAGAGAGAGAGAGAGAGAGGGTTAAAAACTGGGGGGAGAGAGAGAGAGAGAGATAGTTAAATACTGGTGGGAGAGAGCGAGAGAGGGTTAAATACTGGTGGGAGAGAGAGAGAGAGATGGTTAAATACTGGGGAGAGAGAGAGAGAGAGAGAGAGGATTAAATACTGGGAGAGAGAGAGAGAGAGGGAGAGGGTTAAATACTGGGGGGGGGGGGAGAGAGAGAGAGGGTTAAATACTGGGGGGAGAGAGAGAGAAAGAGAGGGTTAAATACTGGGGAGAGAGAGAGAGAGAGAGAGGGTTAAATACTGGGGGCAGAGAGAGACAGAGAGAGAGTTAAATACTGGGGGGAGAGAGAGAGAGAGAGAGAGAGTTAAATACTGGGGGGAGAGAGAGAGAGAGAGGGTTAAATACTGGGGGGAGAGAGAGAGAGAGAGAGAGAGGGTTAAATACTGGGAGAGAGAGAGAGAGAGAGAGAGAGGGTTAAATACTGGGGGGAGAGATAGAGAGAGAGAGAGAGAGAGAGGTTTAAATACTGGGGGAGAGAGAGAGAGGGATAAATACTGGGGGGAGAGAGAGAGAGAGAGAGTTAAATACTGGGGGGAGAGAGAGAGAGAGAGGGTTAAATACTGGGGAGAGAGAGAGAGAGAGGGAGAGAGGGTTGAATACTGGTGGGAGAGAGAGAGAGAGAGAGGGTTAAATACTGGGGGGAGAGAGAGAGAGAAAGGGTTAAATACTGGGAGAGAGAGAGAGAGAGGGTTAAATACTGGGGGGAGAGAGCGAGAGAGAGAGAGAGGGTTAAATACTGGGGAGAGAGAGAGAGAGGATTAAATACTGGGGGAGAGAGAGAGAGAGTGAGGGTTAAATACTGGGAGAGAGAGAGAGAGAGAGAGAGAGGGTTAAATACTGGTAGGAGAGAGAGAGAGAGAGAGAGGGTTAAATACTGGGAGAGAGAGAGAGAGAGAGAGAGAGGGTTAAATACTGTGGGGGAGAGGGAGAGAGAGGGCTAAATACTGGGGGAGAGAGAGAGAGAGAGAGGGTTAAATACTGGGCGGGAGGGGAGAGAGAGAGGGTTAAATACTCGGGGGGTGTGGAGAGAGAGAGAGAGTGTTAAATACTGGGGGGAGAGAGAGAGAGAGAGGGTTAAATACTGGGGGAGCGAGAGAGAGAGAGAGGGTTAAATACCGCGGAGTGAGAGATAGAGAGGGTTAAATACTTGGCGGGTGGAGAGAGAGAGTGAGTGTTAAATACTGGGGGGAGAGAGAGAGAGAGAGAGAGTTAAATACTGGGGGGAGAGAGAGAGAGAGAGAGGGTTAAATACTGGAGTGAGAGAGAGGGAGAGAGAGGGTTAAATACAGGGGGGAGAGAGAGAGAGTGTTAAATACTGGTGGGAGAGAGAGAGAGAGAGAGAGGGTTAAATACTGGGGGATAGATAGAGAGAGAGAGAGTTAAATACTGGGGGGGAGAGAGAGAGAGAGAGAGGGTTAAATACTGGGGGAGAGAGCGAGAGAGGGTTAAATAATGGGGGGGGAGAGAGAGAGAGAGGGTTAAATACTGGGGGTAGAGAGAGAGAGAGAGAGAGAGAGGGGTTAAATACTGTGGAGAGAGAGAGAGAGGGTTAAATACTGGGGGAGAGAGAGAGAGAATGAGGGTTAAATACTGGGGGAGAGAGAGAGAGAGAGAGGGTTAAATACTGGTAGGAGAGAGAGAGAGAGGGTTAAATACTGGGGAGAGAGAGAGAAAGAGAGAGAGGGTTAAATACTGGGGGAAGAGAGAGAGAGGGTTAACTACTGGAAGGAGGGAGAGAGAGAGACAGAGAGGGTTAAATATTGGGGGGGAGAGAGAGGGTTAAATACTGGTGGGAGAGAGCGAGAGAGGGTTAAATACTGGTGGGAGAGAGAGAGAGAGATGGTTAAATACTGGGGAGAGAGAGAGAGAGAGAGAGAGAGGATTAAATACTGGGAGAGAGAGAGAGAGAGGGAGAGGGTTAAATACTGGGGGAGGGAGAGAGAGAGAGGGTTAAATACTGGGGGGAGAGAGAGAGAAAGAGAGGGTTAAATACTGGGGAGAGAGAGAGAGAGAGAGAGGGTTAAATACTGGGGGCAGAGAGAGACAGAGAGAGAGTTAAATACTGGGGGGAGAGAGAGAGAGAGAGAGAGAGTTAAATACTGGGGGAGAGAGAGAGAGAGAGGGTTAAATACTGGGGGGAGAGAGAGAGAGAGAGAGAGAGAGAGGGTTAAATACTGGGAGAGAGAGAGAGAGAGAGATAGGGTTAAATACTGGGGGGAGAGAGAGAGAGAGAGAGAGAGAGAGCGGTTTAAATACTGGGGGAGAGAGAGAGAGGGTTAAATACTGGGGGGAGAGAGAGAGAGAGAGAGTTAAATACTGGGGGGAGAGAGAGAGAGAGAGAGAGGGTTAAATACTGGGGAGAGAGAGAGAGAGAGGGAGAGAGGGTTGAATACTGGTGGGAGAGAGAGAGAGAGAGAGAGAGGGTTAAATACTGGGGGGAGAGAGAGAGAGAAAGGGTTAAATACTGGGAGAGAGAGAGAGAGGGTTAAATACTGGGGGGAGAGAGAGAGAGAGAGAGAGAGGGTTAAATACTGGGGAGAGAGAGAGAGAGGATTAAATACTGGGGGAGAGAGAGAGAGAGTGAGGGTTAAATACTGGGAGAGAGAGAGAGAGAGAGAGAGGGTTAAATACTGGTAGGAGAGAGAGAGAGAGAGAGGGTTAAATACTGGGAGAGAGAGAGAGAGAGAGAGAGAGGGTTAAATACTGTGGGGGAGAGGGAGAGAGAGGGTTAAATACTGGGGGAGAGAGAGAGAGAGAGAGGGTTAAATACTGGGCGGGAGGGGAGAGAGAGAGGGTTAAATACTCGGGGGGTGTGGAGAGAGAGAGAGAGTGTTAAATACTGGGGGGAGAGAGAGAGAGAGAGGGTTAAATACTGGGGGAGCGAGAGAGAGAGAGAGGGTTAAATACCGCGGAGTGAGAGATAGAGAGGGTTAAATACTTGGCGGGTGGAGAGAGAGAGTGAGTGTTAAATACTGGGGGGAGAGAGAGAGAGAGAGAGATTAAATACTGGGGGGAGAGAGAGAGAGAGAGAGGGTTAAATACTGGAGTGAGAGAGAGGGAGAGAGAGGGTTAAATACAGGGGGGAGAGAGAGAGAGTGTTAAATACTGGTGGGAGAGAGAGAGAGAGAGAGAGGGTTAAATACTGGGGGATAGATAGAGAGAGAGAGAGTTAAATACTGGGGGGGAGAGAGAGAGAGAGAGAGGGTTAAATACTGGGGGGAGAGAGCGAGAGAGGGTTAAATAATGGGGGGGGAGAGAGAGAGAGAGGGTTAAATACTGGGGGTAGAGAGAGAGAGAGAGAGAGAGAGGGGGTTAAATACTGTGGAGAGAGAGAGAGAGGGTTAAATACTGGGGGAGAGAGAGAGAGAATGAGGGTTAAATACTGGGGGAGAGAGAGAGAGAGAGAGGGTTAAATACTGGTAGGAGAGAGAGAGAGAGGGTTAAATACTGGGGAGAGAGAGAGAAAGAGAGAGAGGGTTAAATACTGGGGGAAGAGAGAGAGAGGGTTAACTACTGGAAGGAGGGAGAGAGAGAGACAGAGAGGGTTAAATATTGGGGGGAGAGAGAGGGTTAAATACTGGTGGGAGAGAGCGAGAGAGGGTTAAATACTGGTGGGAGAGAGAGAGAGATGGTTAAATACTGGGGAGAGAGAGAGAGAGAGAGAGAGAGGATTAAATACTGGGAGAGAGAGAGAGAGAGGGAGAGGGTTAAATACTGGGGGAGGGAGAGAGAGAGAGGGTTAAATACTGGGGGGAGAGAGAGAGAAAGAGAGGGTTAAATACTGGGGAGAGAGAGAGAGAGAGAGAGGGTTAAATACTGGGGGCAGAGAGAGACAGAGAGAGAGTTAAATACTGGGGGGAGAGAGAGAGAGAGAGAGAGAGTTAAATACTGGGGGGAGAGAGAGAGAGAGAGGGTTAAATACTGGGGGGAGAGAGAGAGAGAGAGAGAGAGAGAGGGTTAAATACTGGGAGAGAGAGAGAGAGAGAGAGAGGGTTAAATACTGGGGGGAGAGAGAGAGAGAGAGAGAGAGAGAGCGGTTTAAATACTGGGGGAGAGAGAGAGAGGGTTAAATACTGGGGGGAGAGAGAGAGAGAGAGAGTTAAATACTGGGGGGAGAGAGAGAGAGAGAGAGAGGGTTAAATACTGGGGAGAGAGAGAGAGAGAGGGAGAGAGGGTTGAATACTGGTGGGAGAGAGAGAGAGAGAGAGAGAGGGTTAAATACTGGGGGGAGAGAGAGAGAGAAAGGGTTAAATACTGGGAGAGAGAGAGAGAGGGTTAAATACTGGGGGGAGAGAGAGAGAGAGAGAGAGAGAGGGTTAAATACTGGGGAGAGAGAGAGAGAGGATTAAATACTGGGGGAGAGAGAGAGAGAGTGAGGGTTAAATACTGGGAGAGAGAGAGAGAGAGAGAGAGGGTTAAATACTGGTAGGAGAGAGAGAGAGAGGGTTAAATACTGGGGAGAGAGAGAGAAAGAGAGAGAGGGTTAAATACTGGGGGAAGAGAGAGAGAGGGTTAACTACTGGAAGGAGGGAGAGAGAGAGACAGAGAGGGTTAAATATTGGGGGGGAGAGAGAGGGTTAAATACTGGTGGGGAGAGAGCGAGAGAGGGTTAAATACTGGTGGGAGAGAGAGAGAGAGATGGTTAAATACTGGGGAGAGAGAGAGAGAGAGAGAGAGAGGATTAAATACTGGGAGAGAGAGAGAGAGAGGGAGAGGGTTAAATACTGGGGGAGGGAGAGAGAGAGAGGGTTAAATACTGGGGGGAGAGAGAGAGAAAGAGAGGGTTAAATACTGGGGAGAGAGAGAGAGAGAGAGAGGGTTAAATACTGGGGGCAGAGAGAGAGAGAGAGGGTTAAATACTGGGGGGAGAGAGAGAGAGAGAGAGAGAGAGAGGTTAAATACTGGGAGAGAGATAGGGTTAAATACTGGGGGGAGAGAGAGAGAGAGAGAGAGAGAGAGCGGTTTAAATACTGGGGGAGAGAGAGAGAGGGTTAAATACTGGGGGGAGAGAGAGAGAGAGAGAGTTAAATACTGGGGGGAGAGAGAGAGAGAGAGAGAGGGTTAAATACTGGGGAGAGAGAGAGAGAGAGGGAGAGAGGGTTGAATACTGGTGGGAGAGAGAGAGAGAGAGAGAGGGTTAAATACTGGGGGAGAGAGAGAGAGAAAGGGTTAAATACTGGAGAGAGAGAGAGAGGGTTAAATACTGGGGGGAGAGAGAGAGAGAGAGAGAGAGGGTTAAATACTGGGGGAGAGAGAGAGAGGATTAAATACTGGGGGAGAGAGAGAGAGAGTGAGGGTTAAATACTGGGAGAGAGAGAGAGAGAGAGAGAGGGTTAAATACTGGTAGGAGAGAGAGAGAGAGAGAGGGTTAAATACTGGGAGAGAGAGAGAGAGAGAGAGAGGGTTAAATACTGTGGGGGAGAGGAGAGAGAGGGTTAAATACTGGGGGAGAGAGAGAGAGAGAGAGGGTTAAATACTGGGCGGGAGGGGAGAGAGAGAGGGTTAAATACTCGGGG